>NC_092233.1:18836423-18883923 GCF_036320965.1 Panulirus ornatus | reverse complement strand
AGTCTGAGATCAGTTTGGCCCGGGAATCAGGTCTTACTGCTTGTAGAGAAGAGAGTTCGATGCTGAATACTGCCTGCCTAATGGAATATTAGCTGCTCATGAAAGCGGGTTTAAACCCATTATAGTTACCAATATTTGATTTAATATGTTTCTTGTAATTCTTTGTATACTGGTGTCCGAATTATTTTCAGTACCTAAATAATAGTTCTACCTATGAACGATCGTAAGTGAGATTGATCAGAAACCAGGTCATGGATAATGAACCTTATAAGGATGATTTCATAAGGAAAAGACGTGTGCACGAGTGTCTTAAGGATTCATTTCTGTTAATGAAGGATTATCTTACATCTAAATATCTTAGACTGAAATACCATATATATATATATATATATATATATATATATATATATATATATATATATATATATATATATATATATATATATATATATATATATATATATATATATATATATAACCTTTGTCTACCATGTATCTTCCATGTATATCAACTGACTATTCTAAGTCGTCTATCTTATTCTTTTAACTCCCCTGACGATGTGATCATTGAACGAAAGTACACTTAGGAATTTATCGTGCTTATTTTCCTGTTTTTTCATCATATACTAGATCACATGCACCTCTTTTACCTTTTGCAATATATATACATATATATATATATATATATATATATATATATATATATATATATATATATATATATATATATATATATATATATATATATGAAGGGGAAATCGCACTTCGGTAATAGTTCAGACAATCTACCCAAAGTTTACAGTAAAAAACATGTTTCACGGAGGATATCCGCCTCATCAGGTGTAAACACTTTTACAAAGTTTTCAAATCCCAACACAAGCACAAAGACTTGTACATCCTCTTACCTTCATGTCATGGTAGAAACTTCCGCTGAAGTGCGTTTACCCCATTACGAAGTTATCGGAGACTAGTATACTCGTCAAATCATCAATATATATATATATATATATATATATATATATATATATATATATATATATATATATATATATATATATATATATATATATATATATATATACACACACACAAAGGTACGGGCATCTGTATATTCATATACGCACACATATAATTTGCATAAATGCATAATGCATATGTACATATATAGACACATATGGTCAACGGCAGACGAAATCTTCGGAAGTGTTTACACACATGCAATTACATCCCACGTCTAATCTTACTCGCCATAAGTAATTGATAATGACCACGATCTCCACACAATAGCAGAAGGTGAAATCATGGCGCTACAGGAGAATGGGAGAAAATGGTGTGTGTGTGTGTGTGTGTGTGTGTGTGTGTATGTGTGTGTGGGTGTGTGTGTGTGTGTGGATGAGTGTGCATGCGCGCGCGCGTGTGTGTGTGTGTGTGTGTGTGTGTAGGTGGGCTGGGCTCTCGTAGTAATATCCGGTATCCTGTAGGGATGTTTTGGTAGATGGCCGGAGGAGGGCCTGTTCGTGTGAGCGTGTCCAGGATGTTCCCAAGGAGTGTAAAGGCTCACACGGACTCCGCCCCCCCGGCCTTGACTCACACGGTTCCAGCCACCCCCTTATCACCCCTCCGGCCTTGACTTCAGACCCACTCCTGGCTAACGGTGATGGCCGAATGGCTGGGAGGATGACACGGATTATGACGTGTGCGTGCGTGTGTGTGTGTGTGTGTGTGTGTGTGTGTGTGTGTGTGTGATCGTCCACCTGTGACTATGATTATGTAACTTTACTATACTCATGAGAACACACTATTTCTCTAATATCAAGCCAGATGGATTTTCTCTTTTTCTTTTTCTTTTTTTTCCATTACATTCACTCCACCTTTTTTACTCAGCTTGTCCCTCACATCCATTGTTCTGCTACTGATGAAATGTTTCCGCATACTCTTCCACACTCTGTTCTTACCCAGTTCCCCTGTTATGTCCTCTGGTTCTGGGGATACTCGCTGAATTTCAGAGAAATGAGAGGTTGGCGGTGATGATATCCCATTCCCTTTCTCCAGTGCTGGAACGAATCGAAGACTTTCCTTCCTCATTTCATCAGTTGAAAGTTACCATCCTAGTGGTGCTCCACTGGTCCCTCTCTAGTCTTCACTTGTCTGCATGTTCTCGAGTACAGTGAGATGATGATGCTAAACCATATTCCAGTTTAGGCTGACCACAGGTGGTGTATATCTCGTCATCCATTTATCTTGGAAACACTTATGACTAGTTTCCTACATTTAGTGGCTTGATCCTCATTAAGGGATTTTACTAGTGATATGTTTGGCGTCTCATCAACTCCAGAACAACTCTTAAGATCCCAGATTCATTCTTGTGACTTGTTTCTGTCAATAAGGGAGTGATAGTTTGGTCTAAACTTATCCATTCCCTTCCTCATTACCTTACGTGCATCATGGTTAAAGTTCATCAGCCATTTGTCAGATCATAACTGCAGTTTATCTGCTTATATTATCTTAATGACCAGGTCTGTAACCCTGCACTTCATCTACAGTCTTTGGACATCAACAGGTGTGGTTTTTTACTATCGCCTGTCACCTTCATTACATACATCAGTGATGGTGATGCTAACACATGCTAACATTATTCGACACGAGGGTGCCACAATGAATGATACATCATTCATAAAAGACAATTGTTAGTGTTTTGTGGATAACGTTCACTTTTAAACCACACTCCTCCATCTTATGAAAAAGAAAGTTATGGGAAGAATTCTTTCTCACTTTTCAAGATACATTGTTCTGAAGGTTTGTCAACCTAATGAAGGCTTCATCAGTAGCGATAATTCATAAGATGGCTGAGATAGGCTGCAGTTAGAGATAGTCATGAAACCACATCATATCACTCGTGATGAACGGTGATAACTTCGATACAGACATTTGTCTACACAAACGTTCCTTTAGGAATGAAAAGACTTGGGTACACAAACGCCTCTTTAGGGACTTAAAAACTAGAGTATACAAGCGTTCTAACTTTAGGACTCAAAGACTTAGGTATACAAACGTCCCTTTAGGACATGGGTTGTGTCCTCTTCTTCCTTCTTCGTTACGATGAATCACTTGGATTCCCTGGCATGGTTTACACCTCAACATACCTCAGGGTTCTTCTTCACACTAAGGTATATTTTTTTTTTTTTGGAATTCTTTACCCTATTTGGCTGATTAATTGGGCGCGGAAGAACGTGCAGCAAAGATATGCAGGGGAAGATAATATTATTGTGGAAGCGAAATATTGATACTAATTTAGAAATGCCTCATAACTATAAGATCTGAGAATACCAACTGTTGGCCTCTTGACCTCTTCGTTAAAGATCGTGTAATATCTTATCATTTTCCATTTTCAATATCATCTTTTACCCTAAGCTCTCGTATCATAGGACCGATAAGTCATTGCTGGTTTCAAGGGACTACAACAGTCAGAGTTGTAAAAAGTTTAGACGATTCACAAACAATGGTATACGTCATAGTTCACGAACGAGGGAAACACTAGGGTGTGTTGCGCGGTGGGGGGAGGAGGCGTTAGTCATTGTGTTGATTGCGGTGGTGATGAGAGAGCCCCGTTAGATCTGCCTTGACCCTCCACACCCGCGATGTGTCCTTGATCTTGCCCCCTCTCACGTAGCCTTTCCTCATGTCCAGGACCAACAGTTACAACGGGGGGAAGACGACGCTATGTATATTTATATCCGAGATTGGAGCGCCACAGGGAACACACTACTTCATACCCAAGATGTCGGCAGTGCAGGGGATACTTACTGCTCTACTGTATGTCCAAGGCGTCAGTTTGCAAGCGATACGACTCCATAGCCAAGGGTTACTACTCTATATAACCAAGATGTCAGCGGCAGGGGATACTATCCAAGCTGTCAGCTGCAGAGGACACCATTCCATTTCAAGGATGTCAGCTCCAGGGGATCTTACCGTACTGGCGCTACGCCCTGTATCCTGATCCTCTCTGTATCCTTCTTGGTACTCAGGGAGTCTAGTGAGAGGGTAAAGGTCCGTGTGAGACACCCACTCGTCAATAACAGAGTGGGTTGTTAAAGCAGAATATACAAGAAAGATAGAACAATCGACAGACAATAGATGAGAGAGGAGTAAATAAAAATCAAGTATATAAACACGGATAGAAATAAAACTATCCACTGAAAATAATACCGAACAAAGAATAAGATGTAAGAGGTATAACAGGATGAAGCTAAAGAAGAAAAAAAAAAAAAGGATAAGAGGCGAAGAAAAGAAAAGATTCAAGGACTTTTGCTTAAACGCTGACAATGGTTGGCGACGCAGATGGCCAGGGAGGTGGGTGGTGTCTGCTGTATAAGAAGGTAAAGTCCAACTTCAGGAAATACATAAATTACCTGTAAACACTCCACACTGTTGTAAATGACCGTAATCACACACCACACTTTTTTCTTCTGAAGTGTACCTGTGATTACATGCACAAGACGAGTCTGTCAGTGTTCAGTGTGAGTTATAATCAACCCCAGATGTCTGGTTTACCCTCGTGAAAAACCTTGTATTCCAGTGGAACACAGGACGATACATAAACTCCTTACCGTTGATCATCGGGTGATTATACGATTAAATGATCAATAGATGGTCTATCATTCTGAACAATACTGGGATTAAAATATCGAAGCCTTCTTTTTTGTCTTCTTTTTTTTTTTTTATCTCTTCTGGCAAAAGCACTTGCTTCATCTACGAATATCTCGATTAATCCTTAAACAAGATAGTCTGTTTTCACCGCCACACCATGACGTGCTCGCTCTTCCTCCCTCCCGCCTCCAAGCACCATTATGATCAAGAAGAAAGTTACAGTTGTACGGACTCTCCTGTGGTGTTGCGACTAGCGGTCCAAACCATGACGCATTCGCGGGCCGCCCAGAGTCGAGCATTTAGGTTCGAATCCTAGTTGTGGCAGTCGGTCCAAAGTCATTGTAGCTGTTCATCCACCCCTAAGGGCTGGCAGATAAAACGGGTACCTGGCTCAGGCTAGAGTGTATATATATGGATATGAACGATTGTGGAACCATTTCGCAATACTCTTGTGTTTCCTGCTTTCCAGTATTGCAATGCTCGAACTAGGGTATCAGTTTCAATACCTGTGTGACCATTTACAATCCTTGGTCATTTTTTTTCTCGAAACTACATTCTAGCATAGTCAGCCGTCCGCTTGAGGCATGTTTTCAGTTCCTGTGCTTGAGTCAAGGGTTCATCAAGTTATACACATTTGAATCATTCCTAATTGTGTATGTAGGTCTACCTTTCATGCACAATAATGATAATATTAATCATAATACTAATGATAGCAACAGTAGAAATAATAATGATAATAAATATATTACTCATAATGATCTACTACTACTACTACTACTACTACTATTACTACTACTACTACTACTACTAATAATAATAATGATAATAATAGTAGTAATGATAACAGTAAGTCATGATGAAAGTGATGAGTAATAATGATGATAATAATCATAATAATGATGATAGTAATAATAATGATAATAATAATAATAATGATAATAATAACAATAATAATGATAATGATAATAATAATAATAATAATAATAATGATAATAATGATAGAAATAATAGCAGAACATCGCTACACTTCTTGCTCTGTCCTCTCGTGTAGTGGACGTGGCTGGCTTCTTGGGCGCTGCAGGAACCCCATTGATTAGAATCCTTGAATATTATCATCATAGTTGTTATCAATATTAATCACATCATTTTCATAATCATAACACTGCTGATAATGATAATAATAATGACAATGACAATAATGATGATGATAACAATAATGATGATAATGATAATGATAATATCGTCTATACTTAACAATCCTGCGCTATCTATCGTATATTGATGACAGGTTGAACTCCAGTAAGGTCCTGTGATATGATAATGACGATATGCATTTGCATATTTCTACAGTCCCGCCCCTTCAGCCTTCTATGATTTCTATCCATGCCAATGTTTAGCCACCCCCTCCCCCACCTAAAAAAGGAAACGACCCATTCTCTCTCTCTTCAGCTACCGAGCAGTGGTGACCCAGGAGATACAGACATCTCTAATGGCATGCGAGCTATAATGATTAACAAGCGGCTGGTGCAGCTGCTCCTCAAGGTGTTCTCTCTCTCTCTCTCTCTCTCTCTCTCTCTCTCTCTCTCTCTCTCTCTCTCTCTCTCTCTCTCTCTCTCTCTCTCTCCATTGGGATCTGATCTGCAGAGGGTTCTAAGAGACTTTGGAAATTTCAACGACTCCTAAGAAATGATCACCATTGCCAATATCATCTTGTATAACCTGGAGTTTGTGTATATTCCTCGAGTTGATACGTTAATTATTCCTTCTGTCTAAAGTATACTTATAAGAACTTGTTCTTTACCTTCAGTTATACAGTAGTAGGATCAGCGTGGTTGTACATTCGTGCCTGTCGGCTTCCAAAAACGTCTCTCCCTGTCTGACGTCTTTGTAAAATTATTTTACGATCATTAACCAAACGTGTATATACACACACACATTTTAACTCGAAACTACACACATCATGGCCCACTAAAGGTCTCTTAATAATGCTCATCAGCTTTCTCGGTGAGCTCCGAGTATTATAACTTCTCTGAACTCTGTCGAGACTAAAACCCTTGACCTGCAACGAATCACGAAATCGAGGAAATTTTTATCACTTCGCCTATCGTCGTTAACAATGCCTTAAGAGAGAACCATTATCTTTTTTTTCTTTCTTTCCCTGCGCTTCCATTTTCTTTTTCTTGGTATTATTTATTCTCGACGAAGCTTTTGGCTTCGTGTAATCGAATTATACATTGGAGGTGTGATCGCCTTCAGGCATCCATCATGGTCCACGTAAATTGAGAATTTCTCTCAAAGATTAGGATCTCCTGAGAGAAAGATGCCTGTAATCCTGTATATTGTTGACCATCTTCCTCTCTCTCTCTCTCTCTCTCTCTCTCTCTCTCTCTCTCTCTCTCTCTCTCTCTCTCTCTCTCTCTCTCTCTCTCTCTCTCTCTCTCTCTCTCCCCTGTGGCCGTGTCGGAGACCCTTGCTCCTCCGTAATGTTTAGTCCCAAATTCAACCACTGTCGGACACTTCGACTGAGGGAGTCTGTTTTTTTTTTCTTTTCTTTTCTCCACCTGTACCTCGAGCGTCTGTTCATTCCGCAACCCAGGTCGAGCTGTCATCATCTGAGCTTACTCTCTGCTGCTCTGTCCGACCTCACAATGAATGACTATGGAATTCACTCCCACTACATGTCCCTACCTGGCTACCAAGAGCTTCCATCAAATCAAACGAGGGATTCACAATACACGTTTTCCCCCCTCGTAAAACTCGCATCATAATAGGACACACAAACCTGGCCTGTAATGTAATCGTGTCTTAAATGGTATTACATCGTGTGCTATGAGTCCCTGCGTGAATTACAGAACCTGGAGATGAGATTTGGAAAATCTCAGTTCCTGTTTGAAAGGGAATAACAATGGGATGTTACGGTGAAATATGTGAACTAGTTCATGCATGGTTTTGAGGAAGAGCAACAGACAAAGGATGGGGAGGTCGAAACCACGATGTGAGTGAGATGGTGGTACCTGAGCGAATGTTTCGGGGATGCCGGGATTCGTCCGTTCATATTGCGATAGACGTAGATGCTGACGTAAGGCTATGAATATGTATGACCACGTAATCCGAGACGTTAGGAAAAAAATTAAGACAAAAAAAAAAAAGGTATTGGGTCGTTACAGGAGGATGAGGGAACGAAATAGTTACAGTGTGAAGCAAAATGATAAAACTATGTTGGAATACTTAAAGCAATGGAACGCTATAAGCACAGAGGAAATTATACATATTACGTAAAACCAATTACTGAAAATATTCATATGTGAAGGAGTGCAATACCTCAGCGAAATGACTATAGGAGTCCCAGTTCGCGAAACTTTATGGGGTGGGTTGAATGAGGAGGTCATAATGAGAAAAGATTTTACAGGTAAAGTAATGATGGTGTGGCGTATAGTTAGATACCCGGACAGGATTCTGACTTGATGAGTGATGATGAGAAGCGGGATATGAGCCACTTATGGAGGTGCATATATGAGGGAAAAGACTGGTATACATGTCGGAATGAACACGTAAATATTTTACCATGGACAGGTATGTATGTAGGAATGGACAGATATATACACTGGAATGGACAGGTATAGACGTTAGATTAGACGATTATATACATTGGCATGGACAGCTGTATATGATGGATGGACAGATATGCACGTTAGAATGAACATCTATATGCATTGGAATGAACAGTAAAAACACTGGAATAGGAATGTGATATATATATATATATATATATATATATATATATATATATATATATATATATATATATATATATATATATATATATATATATGCGAATAGAGTGTATATGGACGCGCACTTTCATAGAATCCATTATGCTCTCCAACACCTAGGTTTCTAAACACTTACCATTTGCTTGGGAGCTGGGTAAGCAGCATTACCTAGTTTTTAGCATACTGAGCTCTCGGGCAGATGGTAAGGGGTTCGAATCCTTGATGTTGGAGAATATATATATATATATATATATATAGTTGTGCGCAGGAGGATGGATGTGCTGGAAATGAGATGTTTGAGGACAATGTGTGGTGTGAGGTGGTTTGATCGAGTAAGTAACGTAAGGGTAAGAGAGATGTGTGGAAATAAAAAGAGCGTGGTTGAGAGAGCAGAAGAGGGTGTTTTGAAATGGTTTGGTCACATGGAGAGAATGAGTGAGGAAAGATTGACCAAGAGGATATATGTGTCGGAGGTGGAGGGAACGAGGAGAAGAGAGAGACCAAATTGGAGGTGGAAAGATGGAGTGAAAAAGATTTTGTGTGATCGGGGCCTGAACATGCAGGAGGGTGAAAGGAGGGCAAGGAATAGAGTGAATTGGAGCGATGTGGTATACCGGGGTTGACGTGCTGTCAGTGGATTGAATCAAGGCATGTGAAGCGTCTGGGGTAAACCATGGAAAGCTGTGTAGGTATGTATATTTGCGTGTGTGGACGTATGTATATACATGTGTATGGGGGTGGGTTTCTTTCGTCTGTTTCCTTGCGCTACCTCGCAAACGCGGGAGACAGCGACAAAGCAAAAAAAAAGAAAAAAAAAAAGAATATATATATATATATATATATATATATATATATATATATATATATATATATATATATATATATATATATATATATATATTCTCCTTCCTTAACCACAGGAAAACGAAACACGATAAGTTTCCAAGCGCACTTTCGTGTAATGATCACATCATCAGGGGAGATACAAGAAAGGAATATAACAGTGAGCTGATATACAAGGAAGAGACGTAGCTAAGACGCCATTGGTAAACAAGTGTTAGGTTAACGCCTGTTTACCAATGGCGTCTTAGCTACGTCTCTTCCTTGTATATCAGCTGACTGGTCTACGTCTTCTATCTCATTCTTACATCTTCCCTAACGATATGATTATTACACAAAGTGAACTTGGGAATTCATAGTGTTTCATTCTCCTATTTTCCTCATGGTTTTATGCATATACTAGATCACGTGCACCACTGTGACCCCTTGCAATATATATATATATATATATATATATATATATATATATATATATATATATATATATATATATATATCCCTGGGGATAGGGGATTAAGAATACTTCTCACATATTCCCTGCGTGTCGTAGAAGGCGACTAAAAGGGGAGGGAGCGGGGGGGCTGGAAATCCTCCCCTCTCGTTTTTTTTTTTCTATTTTCTAAAAGAAGGAACAGAGGGGGTCAGGTGAGGATATTCCAAAAAAGGCCCAGTCCTCTGTTCCTAACGCTACCTCGCTAACGCGGGAAATGGCGAATAGTTTAAAAGAAAGAAAAAGAAAGATATATACGTTGGAATGGATTGCTATATACAAAGAGGAGACAGATGTATACTTTGAAATGTACAATCATATACATTGGAGTAAACAGGTATATAAATTGGAATGGACAGTGAAGTTGAAATTGATGTATAAGTGTTAAGAGGATAGTGTATGACATTCATGAACCTGTGGCACGTATTTATACAGACGTGTAGAGAAGGATACCCAGCTGTGAGGGTATGATAAGCATGAGTCCTGGTCTCATGACATGAGGTTACTTATAGACATGAACACGGAACGAAACGCGAGAGAAGTGAGATGAGAAATGATAGACATGAATGAGAATTAATGGGAAATGAATGAAAATTGCTATTTACGTGGGGCTTGTTTGCTGTTGAAGTGTCGTTTGGTACAGAAATTGGAGTCTGTGTAGGTCCCCTTGTGAGGTGATGCAGTCCTCCGAGAGAGAGAGAGAGAGAGAGAGAGAGAGAGAGAGAGAGAGAGAGAGAGAGAGAGAGAGAGAGAGAGAGAATCTACTCCTTATCCACAACTGAAAAGTTAGTGAAAATATGGCTGTCGAAAAATTTCAAGCAGAGGGCTAGATTTCAAGAATTAGTAAGTAGACACAGCACACGCCTACCTACGGTAGTATCTTTGCTTTCTATGACCTCAAGAGAAATGAAGAAAGAAAAGGTGACAAAGGCCAGCAAGGCGAGGAAACCTTAAGAGAACAACCCGACGCGTCTCAGGGTTTCGAGCTGTCTCGCTGGTTTAGCTTCAGTGCTTTCGTCTCGGTTCTCAGGGTGTTGGTAAGAACACACGAGGTGACAGCACAGACTAAGAATGAATTGTTGATTGTCACTTACTAACAAAGGAAGGAGTGTCTTTGTCGGGGAGGGGCTTTCAACGCAAAGAAGGAATGTGTAGTTACCTTTTTTGTTTGTCACCGGCAAAGAATGTGAATGTCTATAGTCGTTTTAGTGAATATATAAATTCCAGCTTAAGGAACTCATGGATGTACGATTATAGTTCCAAACGAAGATTAGTATCATATATATTGCAGTGCGTCAAGAGCAAAAACAGAATATGTATTTCAGTCTAAGCAAAAAAAAAAAAAAAAAAAAAGCAAAAATTTGCATTGTAGATATTATAACAAAGAAACTAATGTATACAGATGGTTTCACCATGAGGGAATCTCTATTTGTGACTACCAACAACGAAGAATGAATTTGTATTGTGGTCTGAATATAAATCAGTGTTGTGACGTATCTGTTGAGATAAATATTGATATCTTGGGTACGAGTGACACCTACTGAAGGGGGTAATGGTGCGATGAGGGAGATAAGGCGCCGGACAGAGGTCACAGGATATCACAGGCAGGAGGAACAGGGGCAGAAACAGAGTAATGGTGGGAGTGAAGAAGAGAGAATGAGGCACAGTGATGGAGGAGTCAGGGAGGAGGAGGAGGAGGTGGAGGTGAAAAGGAAGATAAGGAGAAGGAAGATGAGTAGGATCAGGATGAGGATGAAGGCCAGAGAGCAGTGGTAAGAGTCAGAAAGGAGAAGCAGGAGGAGGAGGAACGATACATTGGAGTGACAGAAGTCAAGGAGGGGAAGACGAAGAGGAGGAGGAGGAGGAGGAAGGCTAGAAGTCAAGATGATGAGGAGTAAGGAACGATAATCTTAGCAATAGTAGTCACATATGAGACACAGGAAGCAAGAGGATGGGAGAAAGTGCTTAAACTTAAACGATGTTTCCAGTTGTGTATTGATGCGGGTGATGAAAACAAACGATGAAATGATAGCTGGGAAGGTGAATAAAGCAGATTTGGCAGATAACAAAGACATAGAAGAAATAACCAGTAAGAATCATAAGGATCATTCTATATACCTTTATGTATATGAGCTGTTGAATTTAATGGCTACCAACACTATTAAAGATGATTTAGCCATAGTGTGCCATACTTCATGGGTATAAGATGATACATATATTCACAATGTGTATCTATTGTCGTAGCAACATATGGCAATATACCAACACTGCCTGAATGTATAGGATGTGATACAGAGAATAGATAAGGGTAAGATATTCTAATATATCTTCGTGCAACATATAAGTTTTAATATAATCTTCACGTATTCAAGCTTCAGGTTATTAATGTTCGAGCATTTCAGGTAATATGTTAATAAGTTGAAAGTCCTTTGCTTATTCATTGCTAGTTAAGAGGCCGTCATGATATATATTTCATTTCATTTATTATACTTAACCGCCGTCTCCCTCGTTAGCGAGGTAGCGCAAGGAAACAGACGAGGAATGGCCCAACCCACTCACATTCACATGTATATACATAAACGCCCACACACGCACATATACATACATATACATCTCACCGTATACATTCCTATACATACACACATATACATATATACACACGTATATATACTTACTTGCTGCCTTCATCAATTCTCGTCGCCACCCCACCACACACGAAATAGCATTCCCCCCTCCAGCGAGGTAGCGCCAGGAACAGACAAAAAAGGCCACATTCGTTCACACTCAGTCTCTAGCTGTCATGTATAATGCACCGAATCCACAGCTCCCTTTCTACTTCGAGGCCCCACAGACCTTTCCATGGTTTACCCCAGACGCTTCACATGCCCTGGTTCAATCCATTGACAGCACATCGACCCCGGTGTACCACATCGTTCCAATTCTCTCTATTCCTTGCACGCCTTTCACCATCCTGTATGTTCAGGCCCCGATCACTCAAAATCTTTTTTTTTTTTTTTTCAAAAGAAGGAACAGAGAAGGAGCCAGATGAGGATATTCCCTCAAAGGCCCAGTCCTCTGTTCTTAACGCTATATATATATATATATATATATATATATATATATATATATATATATATATATATATATATATATATATATATATCGTGCTGTCACACAGTTAGGCATTGCTTCTCTATATATACAGTAAATTCTTCTCAGCTGACATACATACGAAGGAAATGGATGTTAACCTCGGAAAGACTTCCTTAATTATTTCATCATCATCTGATGTGCAGTTTACCCTCGACCACAATGCATCTTCAAGTTGAAATCAATGGAAGGATTATGCGCTGCAGGTCAGAAGTGCATCACTTCTTTTTTTCAAACGGTCCTCGTAATGAATGAATGAATACAGACATTCTTTAAATACGTTAAAGAATAAGGAAGACAGAATTCCTCAAAGAAGCATTTTAGATTTTTGAGGATTCGACTATCTTTTGTTTAACGAAGGCTAAAACGATGCACACTGGGAACCCTTATCATAGTATCTTTATAATTGCGGCCTCTAACGGCATCTGTTGGTCTCTGTTCTGAGAAAAAGCTAGGGGAAGTTTACGCGGTGTCTGGCGAAGACCATCTCTCTCTCTCTCTCTCTCTCTCTCTCTCTCTCTCTCTCTCTCTCTCTCTCTCTCTCTCTTTATGACTTATGAAACGGTGGAACTTGGATGACGAAGGCAGATTAGCCGGTGTTCAAGATCAGTATCGAACAACCTGCTGGTGTCAGATGGAATAAAGATACGCACAACGACTGTGAGAAATCCTCCATAACAAAGGAAGGAACTGACCAACGCAGACGAACGTTTTAGAAAAATGAAATAATAACAAAACCCTCGAATGTCTGGTATCATATATTTCCCTCCTGTTAGAGTGATACTTGAAATAGTGAGACTCAGAGGTGCCAGCGATCGTCTGACTCTCTCTCTCTCTCTCTCTCTCTCTCTCTCTCTCTCTCTCTCTCTCTCTCTCTCTCTCTCTCTCTCTCACGACTTTGTTTATGACTGTGACGATAAATAAAATGTAAATGAAGACGAAGCATTTATGCATCGGGAAGCGAAGAGGGACTCAAGAAGAAGAAGAAGTAGCGAAGGTGATGCAGGAACCAGAGATGACTGCAGACTGCAAATTGTGTTACGAAGGAGTTAATAAGAATATATGAATAACACAAAGACAGAAATAGCGTCGAAAATGAAATTGCACTTGGGTTGCTGGAGTAACCGGATATATATAGATGATATGAAAGGCAAGGCGAGACAAACCAGAGGGAAAGAAAACATTTGACAGATCATGTGAAAGGCCAAAATAGTGGGGGGTTGGGGGTTGGGATGGATGGAGGTGGGTGGAGCGGGTGGAGGGGGATGTAGAGGGGGCTATCCTGTGTCAAGAGGTCGGGGTATGGACCACTTTCACGTGTGGTGTTATGCTGTAGACGTTGGTGTTGAAGATCTTTCGGTAAATAACTCCTCAGCACTATTCTGGTTCGACCCCTCCAAACACCGATGTGAACACATAGGATTCAGAATCATACTAAAAGGGTCGTCCACGAGCGTTGATTCGCTGATGAATCATTATTGCCTCAATCTATATGTGAATCTAATACTCAAATATAAAAAAAAGAAGAAATTCAATTAAGAAGTGCTCATACTCACCTTTGCATTTTGATCAGCTGTTGCATCGTAAACATTCCACACACACACACACACACACACACACACACACACACACGCACGGACATACACACACCCACTATGCCAGAGGTATATGACACACATATCAAGCAAACCACACGTACGGCATGCATCTTTATACTGCGCCTCAGTCTTTAATCTCTCTCTCTAATCTCTCTCTCTCTCTCTCTCTCTCTCTCTCTCTCTCTCTCTCTCTCTCTCTCTCTCTGAAATCCTCTTGTGATTATCAGCAAAAAGGAAATTGAAGCTTGAACCTCGTCTGGGTAAGACTGGAGTACCAGGGTCTAGGAGTGTGCTCACGATGAATATAGCAGCGAAGGAGGTCGGAGGTTGTCGGCGAAATTCTCGGTAAAGATCATATGGGAAAGAAAGATGTATTGAAGTTATCAAGGTTCCGTCTCGAGGTAAGGAAAGGATTAGCATGGGAAGACGTCTTGGGACTAACAGATTCAATCTCAGTGCATGTGAGCGAACATGCACGTACACACACACATGCGTGATGTAGCGGTTAGCGTACCTGACCATGGTTCACGCGCTGACCCGCGCGGGTGCGAATTCTCGGCACGGCAAGCCGTTTCACAGTAAACCAAGCCGTTCATCCTTTCCTCTAAACTGGTCGACCTCTACATACGTGGCTTAGGCATAGGTGTTGTGTATATGTGTGTGTATACATATGGTGTATATACAGTGGTAAATGAGGAGGCAACACGAGTGTAAAACTCCCACCCTCCCCCCTCCATGACACACAAAGAGTAATCATATGTAATGATAATCACACACACACACACACACACACACACACACCCACCACCCACACATATGCACAGGCACATATACGGAGCACCCCCATGTGGTGACCCTAGCCATATGTGTGTGTGATGTTGGTGTCGTTCTTCTTCGATTTTTTCACAAAGCTCTCCAAAACAAGAGTTCATAGGAGGATTGTTTGCGACAGGCAATCAAGCGAACACACCCACGACCAAACAAAGGTGAAGATACATGATCTTTATGATGTGTCTCGAACAGGCTAAGACATTGGCCTAACTGTGAGGCAGTTGAACTTCCTGCTCACAAGTGTATGATTCCAGTTATAATACTCGAACATATTGTTATTCTTTCTCACGTGGAATTCTTCCAAATAAAAAGCCTTACAGAATGAATGACCATTGATTGTCTAGACGTGACGTGTAGAATATTACCCTTGATGTTGATACTGGCCTGCAATAATGAATGATTTTCACCTCTGGGATCTGTGTGTGTGTGTGTGTGTGTGTGTGTGTGTGTGTGTGTGTGTGTGTAATTACAGGGCAAACTGCTTTCTCTCTGCAGCACAGGTTACATTAGACAGAGTACAGATGATCTGTGTTTTATATTCAGGTAGTTAATCACGTGCCAGAAGGAGGAGCTTCGCCATAAATCACTACCCGTCTGGCCAATCAGACACGACCCCCCTCGTGACGTCATCTATCCTCCCAGCCAATCAGGTGATGTTTCCGTGTTACGTCACGGCGTCCAACAGTGATAGATGGCTGGTCCGCCGCTCTGACCGCTAATTGTTATCGCCAGTGCGTCTTGTCGCAACAGTGGCCTCCTACGGCGCTTGTGGCTTGCGAACACACGCACCACGACTCCCTCAGATCAACGGCTGGCTCCTGCAGGACAATGGGCGAATCCCTTGCCCCATACGTGATTTACAGCGAGTCCTCTACCTCTTCCTCCATCGGGTTGCGGACGATGAAGTTTTCTCCCCCGTACACTTGTGGCCAAATCTTCTTCCTCCTTCTCCTCCTTCTCTGTCTCCTCCTCCTCCTCCTCCTCCTCCTTCGGCAACTTGTACACGTGGGAACTTGAGTCTCCTGGTCCAGTTTTTGTGTTGTTATTGTCAGCCAGGCCCTGGTACTGCTGCCTTCATTGAAGTTCTGGTTGACTTCGAGCAACAGCATCAGGGATCCCTGGTACTGCTGACGTCACGAGTATTTGGTCCTGAAGACCTCATAAGGATTTGATACTGATAACGTCATTAGGATTTGATACCGCTAACATTAAGATTCAATCCGGCTGACGTGACAATAGACAGAAGTAAGGAATATTCAACTACCCGACATGCCTGTTTCTCTCTGTCTCCATGTCTGTTTGTCTGTCGTGGCATGACTGGGTCTATCTCTATCTCTGTCTCTGCCTATCTCTTCCCTGTGTGAGTGTATCTCGAGACAAGTTCTATATAAGGTGGAGATCATGTGACTCTAATTTCCTGAGTTGCGAGATCATCTCTTCCACGTGATCCTCTGCAGATATGAAAGTCAACGTAACGCCATTTCGATCTCCCAGTGTATATGTCTTGTATATTCTTTTTCCCTGTGTGTATATACCTTGTATGTTCATTCTTCCAGTGTATATTCCTTGTATATTCTTTCTCCCAGTGTATACAACTTGTATATTTTTTCTCCCGGTGTATATACCTTATATATTCTTTCTCCCAGTGTACATACCTTGCATATTCTTTCTCCCAGTGCATATACCTTGCAGATTATTTTTCCCAGCGTACAGACCTTGTATATTCTTTCTCCCAGTGTATATACCTTATATATTCTTTCTCCCTGTGTACATACCTTTCATATTTTTTCTCCCAGGGTATACAACTTGTATATTTTTTCTCCCAGTGTATATGTCTTGTATATTCTTTCTCCCAGTGTATATACCTTGCATATTCTTTCTCCCAGCGTATTGACCTTGTATGTTCTTTCTCCCAGTGTATATACCTTGCATATTCTTTCTCCCAGTGTATATACCTTGTATATTCTTTCTCCCAGTGTCTATACCTTGTATATTCTTTCTCCCAGTGTCTATACCTTGTATATTCTTTCTCCCAGTGTATATACCTTGTATATTCTTTCTCCCAGTGTCTATACCTTGTATATTCTTTCTCCCAGTGTCTATACCTTGTATATTCTTTCTCCCAGTGTCTATACCTTGTATGTTCTTTCTCTCAGAGTATAGACCTTGTATATTCTTTCTCCCAGTGTATATACCATGCATATTCTTTCTCCCAGTGTATATACCTTGTATATTCTTTCTCCCAGTGTATATACCTTGCATATTCTTCCTCCCAATTTCCTCAGAAACACCCTGCTCTCTTGACCCCCTTTCCCTGTGATACTCCTATCAGGGTAATTTATTGGGGAGCTCCCCAGGGAACGTAGGTCGAGAACTGGGGTGAGAGTCGAGGGTGATATAACATAAGGTCGTGAGTACGGCAGCTGATCCTTGACCTCAGCTGGCCCCCGAGCACTACGGGTCCCCACCACATGACGATGGTGGAGGTGGTGGTGGTCTGGGGTCAACCACAGGTTACGACCATCAACCACCGCGTGCCTCCCAGTGCATGATGGTGATTGCATTAACAACCCTTTGGAAAACGACGTTGTGATCTCTGGACACGACGGTACGGTCCCTGAAGACGCCGGTGCGATACGTGCAAACATCGGTACGTATATCGAACACGAAGGTACGACCCTTGAGCACGACGGTACGACCTTCGAACACGACGGTACGACCCTTGAGCATGACGGTGTGACCTTTGATTATGATGGTGTGACCTATGACGTGTAAACCTAAAGGGTCAGATGAAATGCCAGGTTATCATAACCAAGGGTCGTATCGTTGTGCTTCAAGGTCGCACTGTCGTGCTGAAGGGTCGTTCCGTCCTGCTCAAGCGTCGTACTGTCGTTCTCAAACAAGTGAGTAAGAACACATTCTGGTGTGTTGTTAAGAACCGTACTCATATTGGTTTGCATGTTTGCTTTTGTTTTAAAACTTGAAGTGTCTGTCCTTATGATTAGGCAAAGATTTTGTCCTCATTGTCTATGATTACATATAGATTCTCTCTCTCTCTCTCTCTCTCTCTCTCTCTCTCTCTCTCTCTCTCTCTCTCTCTCTCTCTCTCTCTCTCTCTCTCCCTCTCTCTCTTTCTCTTACTTTGGAAGACACAAACACTCGGGTTCTAGCTAGTTACTGCTCTCTTGCTTGTCTTCAATATAGATCAATTAGATATTCGCGACCAGGGGTCACTGTAAACTTTTAATTGAGGAAGTGGAACTAATGAGTTGCTCATATATTTCTACCACGTATTTTGATACTTATGTTTAAATAGATTTTTATACCAGATAGGAGTTTCATTGCTGACACTGTTTTCAAATGACATCTGAGGGTAGAACATCATTGTGTGAAGAAAACTTAGATTTTCTCCTGTTGGATATATACACATACAAAGTATAGAACCTCTTATTTTTGAGTGCAATGGTTGTACGTACATGTGAGTTGACGTGTGCTTTTGCCATTGTGTGTGTGTGTGTGTGTGTGTGTGTGTGTGTGTGTGTGTGTGTGTGTGTGTGTGTGTGGTGTGCATGTATGCATGTATACATCCGGTAGAACGAACCGAGTGAGCGCTTTCCCTCACGAGCGGTTGAAGTACGAACAGAATTACTGAGGACTCTTACAAATACCTTGTGTCACCGAGCAAGACTGGGCTTATGCATACGTAAATTCTATCATATTCTCTCACTCTCCTCTCCCTTGTGTGTGTGTGTGTGTGTGTGTGTGTGTGTGTGTGTGTGTGTGAGGTTTCGATCTTCCTATTGCTTGAAATACCAAATTGGTATTGATAACATGTCTAACTTACTCTAATACATGTCTTGTAATCTACTTCTCTTTTAGAACTGTTCCACTACTTCCTCCGCTTCATCATGTTGGGTTCAATACAAGCATTTCATCCTCACATCACCTCCTCCATATCAATTCCGTCCTCATCCTCACATCATCCCACCACCACCACAGTGTTTCCTCCTCTCTCCCACGTCGCACCATCATATTCATAATTCCTTCTCGTCCGACGTCTTGCCATAGTTCACCAGCCGGTCTGCTTGTGGGTGGTATGTACTCTTGTCACAACCTGGAGCTGTACTCATCCCAGTCGACGATCACCAGGACCTTAGAATGAATGTCTGCTTCTCTCTCTGTATTCTTATTCAGTAATGAAATCAGTCGACCTCTGCATTCATGATTTCATTCGCTACCAGAGGAGAGGAAAGTGCACCTCTGTTCCTTAATGTTAAATCTCTCATGTTACACGTTTCATATGTATGACTCTAACAAGAGATAATGTGACAAGCATATTGAGATATTGGTAATTACGTCAACTTTTCCTTCAGACGGAGCGAGTGGACCCTCGAAGTCTCTGCCAGTATTCTTAACTCTCACCTCGACGACGCCCACTTTGCTAACCAGCCAACCTGTTTCCCACGTTGCTCTGGTACTCTACGCCCTCCTTTTGCTGCCCAGTTGGCCGCTGCGTCTGGCCTGCACTACATCTTCCCGAGCACTCACAGTCTGACATATCCATTACTCCTCGACACAAACGGAATCACTGAATCCCACCATCTAACCCTCGACGCACACGAAGCCCATTATGCCACCTTCCTTGAAAGACACCGAATCCTCCAACACCCACTGCATTCAGTATGTACTGTCTCTCCCTCATACCCCATAGGGCTCAATGCATCATCCTTCACCACCCGCTGGGTACAATATAGCACCTCTTCATCAATGCCCACTAAGTGTACTATTCTACCTCGCAACATCGGGCGACCCGTACAAATGTTCGCTCCCGAAGCACCGACAGAGTCTTGTATTTGGCCTATCAACGCAGACTGGATACAGCATACTACCTCTGTCACGCACTGAATACAGCATACCAACTCTACCTCAATACTCATTGCATACAGCGTACTAACTCCAGCTTAACACCCACTGAACACAGCATACCAACTCTAACACCCATTGAATACAGAATATCAACTCTCATACCCACTGAACACAGCATACTATATCTACCTCAACACCCACTGAATACAGCATACCAACATTATCTTGACATCCACTGAATGCAGCATACCAGCTTTACCTGAAGACGTGTGATCTTTCATAAAGCACATAGTAATCTCAAAAAGCACGGTTCGAATCCTTGCCATTGGAGGGCATTATGAGTTATCTGTAAATGTGAGGATATTGCACTCTGTTCGTGTTCATATACCTGCACGTGGGACGGTAAGTTTGGTATCACTACTGGCCACTGGGTAATGAGAGCCTAACGGGAAATGATCGATCGAGGCCACCGTTACTGATGAACGTGGGACGAAGGCTATCCCATCATATATATATATATATATATATATATATATATATATATATATATATATATATATATATATATATATATATATATATTCCTATGAGTCCACGGGGAAAATGAAACACGAAAAGTTCCCAAGTGCACTTTCGTGTAATAATCACATCATATATATATATATATATATATATATATATATATATATATATATATATATATATATATATATATATATATATATATATATATATATATATTTTATATATATATATATATATATATATATATATATATATATATATATATATATATATATATTTTTTTTTTTTTTTTTCTTTTTTTTTCTTATACGTATACGCGTACAAGCGATGCCGAGCTTGCGTAAACGAAGAAGGTAAACGCGTAAAAGAATATCGAGAAGGACGAAGACAAACCTCATCTTCCCCAGCAATGTTTAGTCAGAGTGAGTGTTAAGTAATCACAGTAAACTCACACCGACGATGCGACTCGTACATGCAGACAATGCCGAGGAAAGGACCATCAGTGCCAGAAGACATAGAGCAACCCACCATCACCCTATCATGTACCCTGGGAACTGGAAATTGAATCAATCTGAAATCATGAGGCGCGATGAGGTGGTGTTCGGCTGTGGGTGAGCAGAGCGGACGCAGCCAAGCGGTTAAGAGGAGATCGAGTGTACAGGCAAGTGTAAAAGGGTGCAACAGCACTCGACCATTCTGATGGCCATCTATTCCCTCCCTCCCTCTCTCATCTTCCCTCCCCCTGGGGAGATATTATCGCCACTAGATTGCACCATTAGTGTTATGAATCAGTGTGGAGTGAAGTGGTTAATGATGCTGTGTGTGTGTGGGGGAGGGAGGTGGAGGTGGAGGAGGGGAGGGTGGTCAAACAACGAAGGCTAAGCCAGGCTGGGCCGTTCCTCGCTCAGACCGTCCGTACGGTGTGGGTGGCTCAGGTCGTCTGGTTACTTGACCGCATTCTCTCTCTCTCTCTCTCTCTCTCTCTCTCTCTCTCTCTCTCTCTCTCTCTCTCTCTCTCTCTCTCTCTCTCTCTCTCTCTCATATATATATATATATATATATATATGCAGAAAGTGCACAAGTAGCGACCATACAGGAGATGCAGGTAAGACCACAGGGAAACCAAAAAATACGACTTGTCGAGCACTTTTGTATAATTACATTGTCAAGACTGAGTCGCTCAGTTTTGACAATGTAATTATACAAAAGTGCTCGACAACTTGTAATTTTCGTTTCCTTGTGGCTTTACCTGCATATACATATATATATATATATATATATATATATATATATATATATATATATATATATATATATATATATATATATATATTTTTTTTTTTTTTTTTTTTTTTTTTTTCAAACTATTCGCCATTTCCCGCGTTAGCGAGGTAGCGTTAAGAACAGAGAACTGGGCCACTGAGGGAATATCCTCACCTGGCCCCCTTCTCTGTTCCTTCTTTTGGAAAATTAAAAAAAATTGAGAGGGGAGGATTTCCAGCCCCCCGCTCCCTCCCCTTTTAGTCGCCTTCTACGACACGCAGGGAATACGTGGGAAGTATTCTTTCTCCCAGTGTATATACCTTATATATTCTTTCTCCCAGTGTATATACCTTATATATTCTTTCTCCCAGTGTATATACCTTATATATTCTTTCTCCCAGTGTATATACCTTGCATATTCTTTCTCCCAGTGTCTATACCTTGTATATTCTTTCTCCCAGTGTCTATACCTTGTATATTCTTCTCCCAGTGTATATGTCTTGTATATTCTTTCTCCCAGTGTCTATACCTTGTATATTCTTTCTCCCAGTGTATATACCTTGCATATTCTTTCTCCCAGTGTATATGTCTTGTATATTCTTTCTCCCAGTGTATATACCTTGTATATTCTTTCTCCCAGTGTACATACCTTGCATATTCTTTCTCCCAGTGTCTATACCTTGTATATTCTTTCTCCCAGTGTATATACCTTATATATTCTTTCTCCCAGTGTATATACCTTATATATTCTTTCTCCCAGTGTATATACCTTATATATTCTTTCTCCCAGTGTATATACCTTATATATTCTTTCTCCCAGTGTATATGTCTTGTATATTCTTTCTCCCAGTGTCTATACCTTGTATATTCTTTCTCCCAGTGTCTATACCTTGTATATTCTTTCTCCCAGTGTATATGTCTTGTATATTCTTTCTCCCAGTGTACATACCTTGCATATTCTTTCTCCCAGTGTACATACCTTGCATATTCTTTCTCCCAGTGTATATACCTTGTATATTCTTTCTCCCAGTGTATATACCTTGCATATTCTTTCTCCCAGTGTATATACCTTATATATTCTTTCTCCCAGTGTATATACCTTGCATATTCTTTCTCCCAGTGTATATACCTTATATATTCTTTCTCCCAGTGTATATACCTTATATATTCTTTCTCCCAGTGTATATACCTTATATATTCTTTCTCCCAGTGTATATACCTTATATATTCTTTCTCCCAGTGTATATACCTTATATATTCTTTCTCCCAGTGTATATACCTTATATATTCTTTCTCCCAGTGTCTATACCTTGTATATTCTTTCTCCCAGTGTATATACCTTGCATATTCTTTCTCCCAGTGTATATACCTTGTATATTCTTTCTCCCAGTGTACATACCTTGCATATTCTTTCTCCCAGTGTATATACCTTGTATATTCTTTCTCCCAGTGTACATACCTTGCATATTCTTTCTCCCAGTGTATATGTCTTGTATATTCTTTCTCCCAGTGTATATACCTTGCATATTCTTTCTCCCAGTGTATATACCTTGTATATTCTTTCTCCCAGTGTATATACCTTGCATATTCTTTCTCCCAGTGTATATACCTTGCATATTCTTTCTCCCAGTGTATATACCTTGCATATTCTTTCTCCCAGTGTATATACCTTGCATATTCTTTCTCCCAGTGTATATACCTTATATATTCTTTCTCCCAGTGTATATACCTTATATATTCTTTCTCCCAGTGTATATGTCTTGTATATTCTTTCTCCCAGTGTATATACCTTATATATTCTTTCTCCCAGTGTATATACCTTATATATTCTTTCTCCCAGTGTATATACCTTGCATATTCTTTCTCCCAGTGTATATACCTTGTATATTCTTTCTCCCAGTGTCTATACCTTGTATATTCTTTCTCCCAGTGTATATACCTTGCATATTCTTTCTCCCAGTGTATATGTCTTGTATATTCTTTCTCCCAGTGTATATACCTTATATATTCTTTCTCCCAGTGTCTATACCTTGTATATTCTTTCTCCCAGTGTATATACCTTATATATTCTTTCTCCCAGTGTCTATACCTTGTATATTCTTTCTCCCAGTGTCTATACCTTGTATATTCTTTCTCCCAGTGTATATACCTTGCATATTCTTTCTCCCAGTGTCTATACCTTGTATATTCTTTCTCCCAGTGTATATACCTTATATATTCTTTCTCCCAGTGTATATACCTTATATATTCTTTCTCCCAGTGTATATACCTTGTATATTCTTTCTCCCAGTGTATATACCTTATATATTCTTTCTCCCAGTGTACATACCTTGCATATTCTTTCTCCCAGTGTATATACCTTATATATTCTTTCTCCCAGTGTATATGTCTTGTATATTCTTTCTCCCAGTGTCTATACCTTGTATATTCTTTCTCCCAGTGTACATACCTTGCATATTCTTTCTCCCAGTGTATATACCTTGCATATTCTTTCTCCCAGTGTATATGTCTTGTATATTCTTTCTCCCAGTGTACATACCTTGCATATTCTTTCTCCCAGTGTATATGTCTTGTATATTCTTTCTCCCAGTGTATATGTCTTGTATATTCTTTCTCCCAGTGTATATACCTTGTATATTCTTTCTCCCAGTGTCTATACCTTGTATATTCTTTCTCCCAGTGTATATGTCTTGTATATTCTTTCTCCCAGTGTATATGTCTTGTATATTCTTTCTCCCAGTGTCTATACCTTGTATATTCTTTCTCCCAGTGTATATGTCTTGTATATTCTTTCTCCCAGTGTATATGTCTTGTATATTCTTTCTCCCAGTGTATATGTCTTGTATATTCTTTCTCCCAGTGTCTATACCTTGTATATTCTTTCTCCCAGTGTATATGTCTTGTATATTCTTTCTCCCAGTGTATATGTCTTGTATATTCTTTCTCCCAGTGTATATGTCTTGTATATTCTTTCTCCCAGTGTATATACCTTGCATATTCTTTCTCCCAGTGTATACCACTTCACCACTGGTCCCAGCATACCTCCCCAGTGTATACCACTTCACCACTGGTCCCATCATACTCCCCAGTGTATACCACCTCACCACTGGTCCCATCATAACCTCCCCAGTGTATACCACGTCACCACTGGTCCCATCATACCTCCCCAGGGTATACCACGTCACCACTGGTCCCATCATACCTCCCCAGGGTATAACACGTCACCACTGGTCCCATCATACCTCCCCAGTGTATAACACGTCACCACTGGTCTCATCATACCTCCCCAGTGTATACCACGTCACCACTGGTCCCATCATACCTCCCCAGTGTATACCACCTCACCACTGGTCCCATCATACCTCCCCAGGGTATACCACGTCACCACTGGTCCCAGCATACCTCCCTAGTGTATACCACGTCACCACTGGTCCCATCATACCTCCCCAGTGTATACCACGTCACCACTGGTCCCATCATACCTCCCCAGTGTATACCACCTCACCACTGGTCCCATCATACCTCGCCAGTGTATACCACGTCACCACTGGTCTCATCATACCTCGCCAGTGTATACCACGTCACCACTGGTCCCATCATACCTCCCCAATGTATACCACGTCACCACTGGTCTCATCATACCTCCCCAGTGTATACCACGTCACCACTGGTCCCATCATACCTCCCCAGTGTATACCACGTCACCACTGGTCCCATCATACCTCCCCAGTGTATACCACGTCACCACTGGTCCCATCATACCTCCCCAGTGTATACCACGTCACCACTGGTCCCAGTATACCTCCCCAGGGTATACCACGTCACCACTGGTCCCAGCATACCTCCCCAGTGTATACCACGTCACCACTGGTCCCAGCATACCTCCCCAGGGTATACCACGTCACCACTGGTCCCATCATACCTCCCCTAGTGTATACCACGTCACCACTGGTCCCAGCATACCTCGCCATGTTCCCACCCACCTCCATGGCCCTGATCCCGGGAGGCTGAGGTCACAAAAGAGAAGCCAGGCGAGCAATATTAGCTTTTCCTTTCAAGAGAACTTTTGGGTTTGCCTTGCTGGTCAGCACACGGAGCCAAGTTTACAAAAGGTTTTATATGAGTTGCATTCGTACCAGATGGAACTTCGCGGTCCACTGTCGGTGGAACTTCATCATCTTTGGGACCCCGGAGCTGGCGCATGATCACTGATAAACAAGGGATCCATTTATTAACTAATAGTAACAGGACTTAGTACCGAGGTGTTTATCATGATGATAATAAGATGACAAATTACGTTGATGATGGTGATGATACTATAAATGAAAATGTTAAGATAACGACATTAGTGATGATAATGATCATAATGATAATCGAAGCAAAAATGATATCATTGATAATAATGATGATAGCAGCTATGATGATATTGATAATGATATTCATGATAATCATTACTATATCATCATCATTGTAGTATGATAATAATGATGATGATAATAATAATGATAATAATGATAACGATAATAATGATAAATGATAATAACAATGATAATAAAATAATGATAGTGATAATGATAATAATGATAATAATGATAATGATAATAATAATAATAATAATAATAATAAGAATGATGATAATAATGACAATAATGATAGTGATAATAATGATGATAATGATAATAATAATGATGATGATAATAATAATAATAATAATAATAATAATAATAATAATAATAATAATAATAATGATAATGATAGCGTAAAAGTTTACAAAGCCACTTAACCAGAGCCTGGTGCTTGTGTACCGAACAAGAGAACATCTAATTGATTTCCAGTGGTAACAGACAACCAGCGCCACAGAAGAAGGAAACCAATTTCACAGGCAATAGGATGAGGCTTGGGGAGGCTTGGGGAGGCTGGCCTTGTGTTTATCGACAGCAATAACCTCTCGGCTCCACAGCACCGTACGGGCAGATCTTACTGCTCGATGCTGACATGTGTTATAGCGGGCCATTGATTCACCCTTTCTGGCTTCGTTAGTCCCTGCTGGGTACGGTCTAAGTGCCGCCTTGCAAACGGGAAGCCAAAGCATAGATTATATGCGACGTGCAAGATGTATAGTGCGGGACAACACATGGCGGAAGAGCCAACGAGCACTTAGCGATCATAATGTGGTGTGTCAGATATTCTTAGCGACCATTTACCCTCGCGTATTGGGCAGTGTTGGAGCAAACACTGTTGACGACCGTGTTCCACTCACTGCTCCTCTCCAGGACGAACAACGACCAGGTAGCAGACATTAATATTTCTGGAGTGACATTTAAGAGAAACAGGCCATGTGAGGTCTATGTAAGATATATTTAAGTAAATGAGAGCCGTGCTTGGAGAGAGAGAGAGAGAGAGAGGTCAAATTTTTCACATGTCTGGTCATATAAGTCAAATGTGAACAGACGACTTGAGAAAGGAATGCATATTTAGATCTAATATATATATATATATATATATATATATATATATATATATATATATATATATATATATATATATATATATATATATATATATGTATATATATATATACATATATATATATATATATATATATATATATATATATATATATATATATATATATATATATATATATATATATATATATTCCTTTGTCTATCATTGATCTTGTGTTGGTTGTCCACATTCGGTTGATGAAATCAAATGAAATACGAGACTGTGAATGTGGACAGCATGCAGAAGTTTAGAAAGCTGTATGATAGTAGAGAAAGTTCCAAGTAATGGTGCTCCACAAGTATAAAACTCCCTCCATGTACAATAGAAATAGATACTTGTAAATAGATAATTACACACACACACACACACACCAGTGTGAATCATAGGCATATCTTCACCCTAAGTGTGTGAAGGTGGGTGAAGGGCCATGCAGTGGCCGGCAGCACCACTGTCCCACTGAGCAACACCCCACCCACCCAAGAACCCACAGTTCACCCTCCAGTGTGCAGAGTACTGACGACACCGCCTATGGCTCTCCCTCCCACGCCCCGTTCTGCCACCCTTCTCCCACACGACATCATGTAGGCGTGGGGACGGCGTTGATGACAGCAACACGAACAGACCGAAGGACGGGGGCGCTACCGTAGCGAAGGGACGGGATGGGATAGGTAGTTCGCTAGCTAGCTAGTTGGCTGGCTGGCTGGCAGGCTGGCTAACCACACCGTCATTAGCATGAAGGAAAGTTGTGGGATGGAGACCCATCATTCTAAGTGAGTCTGATGACCCATCTACTTATAATGTTAAGTTCCAGTCCGGGAATAGCCTACTTATTCACGTCAGAAATTCAGAAAAGAAAAATGGGATTCATCTAAACCTTTTTTTGATTAAGCTGAAAACCCTATTCTTCTTCATGTAAGTCAGATCGGCGTGGAACATCTGTTTATAAAAAGGGGGAGAAGATCATGTTGAGGTGTACAGCTCTTGAGTTTAGGGAGATACAGGTCGTACCAAAGTGGCAAATCTGGTTTCTAAAAGAGAGCAAGTCATGCTGTTGTGGAAAATCTGATTCTTTCCCTAATAAGAGCACGTCATATTGAAGTGAAAAATCTGATTTCTTTTAGAAATAGAAACAGATCATAACGAAGTAGAAAATCTGAATTTTGTCCATAGGGGCAGATTATATCCAAGTGGAAAAACCTGTTTTATAGAAAGATCTTATCGAAGTGCAAAACCTTGTTCTAAAGAGTAACAGATTATAACAGTCACGATATATATATATATATATATATATATATATATATATATATATATATTTTTTTTTTTTTATACCTCGTCGCTGTCTCCCGCGTTTTCGAGGTAGCGCAAGGAAACAGACGAAAGAAATGGCCCAACCCCCCCCCCCCATACACATGTACATACACACGTCCACACACGCAAATATACATACCTACACAGCTTTCCATGGTTTACCCCGGACGCTTCACATGCCTTGATTCAATCCACTGACAGCACGTCAACCCCTGTATACCACATCGCTCCAATTCACTCTATTCCTTGCCCTCCTTTCACCCTCCTGCATGTTCAGGCCCCGATCACACAAAATCCTTTTCACTCCATCTTTCCACCTCCAATTTGGTCTCCCTCTTCTCCTCGTTCCCTCCACCTCCGACACATATATCCTCTTGGTCAATCTTTCCTCACTCATTCTCTCCATGTGCCCAAACCATTTCAAAACACCCTCTTCTGCTCTCTCAACCACGCTCTTTTTATTTCCACACATCTCTCTTACCCTTACGTTACTTACTCGATCAAACCACCTCACACCACACATTGTCCTCAAACATCTCATTTCCAGCACATCCATCCTCCTGCGAACAACTCTATCCATAGCCCACGCCTCGCAACCATACAACATTGTTGGAACCACTATTCCTTCAAACATACCCATTTTTGCTTTCCGGGATAATGTTCTCGACTTCCACACATTTTTCAAGGCTCCCAAAATTTTCGCCCCCTCCCCCACCCTATGATCCACTTCCGCTTCCATGGTTCCATCCGCTGACAGATCCACTCCCAGATATCTAAAACACTTCACTTCCTCCAGTTTTTCTCCATTCAAACTCACCTCCCAATTGACTTGACCCTCAACCCTACTGTACCTAATAACCTTGCTCTTATTCACATTTACTCTTAACTTTCTTCTTCCACACACTTTACCAAACTCAGTCACCAGCTTCTGCAGTTTCTCACATGAATCCGCCACCAGCGCTGTATCATCAGCGAACAACAACTGACTCACTTCCCAAGCTCTCTCATCCCCAACAGACTTCATACTTGCCCCTCTTTCCAAGACTCTTGCATTTACCTCCCTAACAACCCCATCCATAAACAAATTAAACAACCATGGAGACATCACAACCCCTGCCGCAAACCTACATTCACTGAGAACCAATCACTTTCCTCTCTTCCTACACGTACACATGCCTTACATCCTCGATAAAAACCTTTCACTGCTTCTAACAACTTGCCTCCCACACCATATATTCTTAATACCTTCCACATATATATATATATATATATATATATATATATATATATATATATATATATATATATATATATATATATATATTGGAAAGGATCACAATTTTGTGCGTGATCAAGCATATTCCTATAAGTCCACAGGGAAAATGAAACACGTTAAGTTCCCAAGTGCACTTTCGTGTAATAATCACATCATCAGGGGAGACACAAGAGAGAAATATAATTCAGTTGATATACAATGAAAAGACGTAGCTAGGACGCCATTTGGTAAACAAGTGAATGTCTAAGACAGACAATAAACTTATGATGTGGATAAGAAGAGGGTAGCTTTATGGTTGATAAAATTTGTAAACAACTCCCCTTCTTGTCCACATTATTTTATGATACGCTCATTGTCTGTCTTGGACAATTACTTGTTTACCAAATGGCGTCTTAGTTACGTCTTTTCGTTGTATATCAACTGACTTATATTTCTTTTTTGTATCTCCCCTGATGATGTGATTATTACTCGAAAGTGCACTTGGGAATTTATCGTGTTTCATTTTCCCTGTGGACTTATAGGAATATATATATATATATATATATATATATATATATATATATATATATATATATATATATATATATATATATATATATATATATATATATATGATGATACAAACACGAGTGAAAAGATAGGAAGAAAATCTCAGGAGAATGGATGTAAGGTGAGGGACGGGGCACGTTCTAATTCCAGCACTGGAGCTTAGTAGTATAACTTTAGCCCTGTAGATTAACGAAGCATTCAGCGAAACAACGACCCTTAACACCTACAAGAATCAAATGGGAGGATCCAACGAGGATTCGAATCAGTTTCGAATCAATTCGTAAATATGAATCTGCATAGACACACACACACACACACACCCACACACACAGACACACAGACACACAGACACACACACACACACACACACACACACACACACACACACACACACACACACACACCACGTACCGCGCGTGGTAAAATGTGTCCATTGCGAAAATGAGAGGAAAAAGAATAATCTCCACCCTGTCTTGTCTTAGTTATGGAAATTATGGCTTTGACATGCAAATGTGACAGCTCAGCTCGCCACTGCCGCCATAACGGTGATGGTGCAAGCAATCTCAAACACACACAGTCACACAATTTTGGTTATATATATATATATATATATATATATATATATATATATATATATATATATATATATATATATATATATATATATTATCCCTGGGGATAGGGGAGAAAGAATACTTCCCACGTATTCCCTGCGTGTCGTAGAAAGCGACTAAAAGGGGAGGGAGCGAGGGGCTGGAAATCCTCTCCTTCCATTTTTCAATTTTCCAAAAGAAGGAACAGAGAAAGGGGCCAAGTGAGAATATTCCCTCTAAGGCTCAGTCCTCTGTTCTTAACGCTACCTCGCTAATGCGGGAAATGGCAAATATGTATGAAAGTATATATATATATATATATATATATATATATATATATATATATATATATATATATATATATATATATATATTATCAACATCTGTTTTCATCCTCGAGAGAGAGGCTGGTTGGCTTTGCCTAACATGGCTAAGTCTCTCTCTCTCTCTCTCTCTCTCTCTCTCTCTCTCTCTCTCTCTCTCTCTCTCTCTCTCTCTCTCTCTCAATACCTTGAACTTATACCTGCAATATTCGGTATTTTTTCGAAGGGTGATAGATTTGCTTGATCCTCAGGACTCATTTTTCATGTTGAATGCGAATTTCGGGTTGAAAATGATCTAGGTGGTCATTAAGGGCGGTAAAGAAGTATCTAATTATTCTTAGAATTTTCGCCTCTTATTCACTGGTTACCTGCTTTGCTTGAGGAAGCGTTGTGATATACTCTCCATGATTACTTCAAGCACAGAAGCGTTTCATTGTGTTATGTTTTGATTTTAAAGCAAAAGATATATATGGGCTGAAAAATTCCATGAACTGATTTTCGGTATCTTACGAAGAGTACTAGATTCTCTTGATAACCTCACTATTTGGACCATTTTTTTCCATGCTGAATATCAATCTGGGATTGATAAAGTGTTTAAGAGTCATTAAGAACTGTAATGAAGTATTTGATGATTCTTATGATTATTTGCTTCATATTTAAAGGGTATCTGTTTCGTCGGAGAAACACTATAGGATTTTTTCCATGGTTATTTCATGTATAGCAGCGTTCTATCATGTCATATTTCAATTGTAGAAATTAATCATTTGGAGCTAAAATATACCCTGATCTAATATCTGGACTTCTTGCTATTTTTCGAGGGGTTAATGAATCTGTTTGATCACCTCAGTATTAGGATTATTTCTCAAGTTGTATGCGAATATGGGGTGGAAATGGTGCTTGGGGAGCGATATGGTTTCTAATGAAGTATGAAAAGATTTTAGTGGTTGCTTGGTTCGTATTTATTGGGTATTTGTTTGCTTGGGGAGGCAATCTCTCTCTCTCTCTCTCTCTCTCTCTCTCTCTCTCTCTCTCTCTCTCTCTCTCTCTCTCTCTCTCTCTCTCTCTCTCTCTCTATTTTCACTTGCCCTTTTTGATATATTATTATTGTTATTATACTTAGTCGCTGTCTCCCGCGTATCACAAGGAAACAGAACGAAAGAATGGACCAACTCCCCACATACACATGTATATACATTAACGCCCACACACGCACATATATTTACCTATACATTTCAACAAATGCATACATATACATCCACAGATATATACACATATACACATGTACGTATTCATATTTGCTGCCTTCATCCATTTTCGTCGCCACCCCGCCACACATGAAATAGCACTCCCCTACTCCCGAGCGCGCGCGCGAGGTAGCGCTAGGAAAAGACAACAAAGGCCTCATTCGTTCACACTCGGTCTCTAGCTGTCATGTGTAATGCACCGAAACCACAGCTCCCTTTCCACTTCCAGGCCCCACAGACCTTTCCATGGTTTACCTCGGACGTTTCACATCCCCTGGTTCAGTCCATTGACAGTAAGTCGACCCCAGTATACCACATCGTTTGAATTCACTCTATTTCGCGCACACCTTTCACCCTCCTGCATGTTCAGGCCCTGATCGCTTAAAATGTTTTTCACCCCATCCTTCCATCTCCAACTTGGTCTCCCCTTTCTCCCTTGCAAACATGGAAGGTAAAAGAAGACAGACAGACAGAGAGGGGAAAAGATAACTCATAAACAGCTGTTTCGTTATAGTCGAAAGAAGAAAAGAAAGAAAAGAAAAGAAAGGAGACGAGAGAGGTCGACTTGGATGACGAGGTATGTAATGATATCATCAAGTAGGGTGATAATGATGATTACATATGCTCAGTGATCTCTCTGATGGCCAGGTTGTTTGCTGGACAAACACCACAAAAATTGAGATACCAGTGGAACATATGACTGAGGTTCGAGATAGATGAAATGTATTGAATTAATTCTAATTTCTATTGCTTATTTGTTTTGTAGTAAAATGTAGATGTTCATTCTCGTTCCGTCATAAACTAAATTTACTGATAAAAGAAAGGTAGTTCACAGACAGCAATAGATCACTGGGTTCTTTCGAGGCTGTTGATGATAGAGGAAGAGATCTGAAACTCATAGTGGACGAAATTACTATGTAAGAAACATATAGTGTCTCGAGAAGTGTATATGTTATAATCATCATTGTCTTCTTACATCCTCTGATACGGCAAGTGGGGAAAACCAAACGTACTTTGTGGGAAAAAAAAGGAGAGAAATTTTGGGGGTGTGTGTTGAAGACGGTCAAAGGTTGCAATCTTTATTGCCTGGCTATCTCTAGGGCCAACCTATCTCTGTGTAGTATTCTGTTGAACAGATCCAGAAGTGTGTGTGTGTGTGTGTGTGTGTGTGTGTGTGTGTCTGTGTGTCTGTGTGTGTGTGTGTCTGTGTGTGTGTGTGTGTGTGTGTGTGTGTGTGTGTGTGTGTGTGCACAGGCCCAGGGGTGGGCTTGACACACGGCTTTACAATGGAAGGTTAACTCGTCGAGTGTGCCTGATGACCCGTGGGAGAGGTGGGAGGAAAGAGAGAGAGAGAGGGTGAGGGAGGGAGGGAGGGAGGGAAGGAGAAGGAGACAGGACTCTAAACACGGCATTGAAGCTGATTTTACAACGACCCTCAGTGGGGTACATTCTACGAGAGATCGGGAGTATCAGTGTTCGACTCCGATCGACACTCAGGTGGCGGAGACCAGGTTGTGATGGCTCCCAGTAACATCTTGTCTGGATAACGTATCGGGACGCATCAGCTAGCGAGCGAAGATGGCGAGGGAGCGATAGCCTTGGTGACACGTCGGCGCTGAGCCGTGATGGGAGTGCAGCAACTCAAGAGGTACGATCAAAATCTCGTCTCACAAACTCACCCACTTGGGTTGTACCGCGACGGCAACGAGGCAAACAAGAAAACCGGACACGCAGAAGTAAACAGCCCTGTGGAACAAAGGTCCTCACTAGTGGGTACCTGGTTGTAGACGGGGCTGCAGGGGGGGTGTTGGAGGATAGTCTCTGGACAACCTGTGCAAGGTTGTACGCAAGATAATGGGGCTCGTAACATGAGGGCATGATGGGACGGCGGGAGGAAGAGAGAGAGAGAGAGAGAGAGAGAGAGAGAGAGAGAGAGAGAGAGAGAGAGAGAGAGAGGTGATGGTAGGTTGGGATTTTAATCCGCCAAAAAACGTTAATATTATGGAAGTGGGCGCGGGAGTCGACGGTGAGAGCAGGTCCTCCCTGCCAGGGAGTCACTGGGGATCAGTTTGTAAAAGGCTGGTGGCGAGGGTTCCTCCCTGCCCCAGGGTTGCTGGCTGGTAGCGTGAGCCTTCCAGGGCTGCTGGCCGGTAGGGTGAGCCTCCCAGGGCTGTTGGCTGGTAGCAAAGGCCTCCCAGAGATACAGTCAGGTAGCAGAGACCTCCCAGCGATACTGTCTGGTAGTGTGAGCCTCCTAGGGTTGTTGGATGGTAGCAAAAAACCTCCCGAAGCTACTGGCAGGTAGCACGGACCTACCTGGACTACTGGCAGGTAGCATTGACCTACCTGGGCTACTGGCAGGTAGCACAGGCCTCCTAGGACTGTCGGATGGGGACACTGGTCTCCCAGGTAAGGTTTTCTGCGATACACAAGTACACCTAAGCCACAACACTAACGTTCAGTTTAAGTCTACCATCAGTACACTGCGATGCTGCCATAATAAACTACACTTGCAGGTCGAAGAACTTGACTTACGCTGAAGTTGAAGTGTTCATCTCTATGGTTAGCAGAGAGATAACATCTCCCACACTCAGAAATTTTTGACTCTATCAATTTCCCCATAGTATGCCTACCATGACATCAGTACGAGTCTAGCATATTTATCATTATTTGTTTTTGAATATTCTATAACTTTATATTACACTTATCTTGCTTTGCATACTAACGTTCTTATCTAAATTCTAGACGTGTTATATACTATCTTTTTTCTTTTGGTAACATTAAATTATATTCCATACTTGATCCCTGTTTCCCGTGTTAGCGAATCAGCGCCAGGGCTAGAAGAAAGGCTGTATCAGCTTACATCCATTCTTTGGCTGTAATATGTAACGCACTAAAACCATAGCTCCCTTATCACAAGCAGGCCCCACAGACCTTACCATGCCCTGGTTCATTTCATTGACAGAAAGCCGACCCCAGTATACAATATCGCTCCAATTCATTCTAACCCGTGCACGACTTACACCCTCTTGCACGTTCGAGCACCAATCAATTAAGATGTTTTTCACTCTATCCTTCCATCTCCAATTAGTTCTCCCAGTTCTCCTTGTTCCTTCCATTTCTGACACACATCTGCATATCCTCTTTGTCAACCTTTCCTCAATAATTCTCTCTGTATGTCCACCACTTCCAACACACCCTCTTCAGCTTTCTTAACCACAATCTTTTTATCAACACACCTCTCTTAGCCTTTCATCATTTACTAGATCAAACCCCCCTCACACCACATATTGTCCTCAAATATATCATATCCAACAAATTAGCCCTTCTCCTCCCATGCCTCGTATCCATGTGTGATTGATGGAACAACTATACCTTTAAACATACCCATTTTTACCCTCCTAGGCAAAGATTTCTCTTTCTACACATTCTTCAGCGCTCCCACAACCTTTGCCCCTTCACCCACTATAAGAGACACTTCCGATTTCATGTTTCCGTTCGCTACCATTTCCTCTTCCAAGAATCTAAAACAACTCACTTCCTCCAGTTTTTCTTCAACTTATATTCACACCCCAGCTAAAATGTTCAACCTAATAGCATTGCTTTTGCTTTTATTAACATTTATTCTCAACTTCCTCCTTTCACACATTCTTTACAAACTCAGTCAGCAACTTTTGCAGGTTTTCACTCAAATCTGCCACCAGCACTGTATCATCAGCAAACAACAACTAACTCATTTCCCACGCCTTCACATCCCCTACAGACTGCATACTCGCTTCTCTCTAGGACTCATGCATTTACCAGCTTCACCACCCCATCCATAAGCATATTAAACAACTATGGTAACATTACACACCCCTACCACAGACCAACCTTCACTTGGAACAATTTACTATTCTCTTTTCCTACTCTCACCCTTAATGAAAAAAATTCTTGCCGCTTCCAGCAGCTTTCCTCCAGCACTGTATCTTCCACAGACCTTCCACAAGGAATCAACCCTATAGTATGCCTTCTCCAGATCCATAAATGCCACATACAAATCCACTTGTTTCTTTAAGTATTTCTCACACACATTCTTTAAATCAAACAACTGATCCACATATCCTCTACCACTTTTGAAACCACACTACCCCTTCCCACCTCTGTAGTTAGAACAATCACATTTATACCCCTTACCTTTATACAGTGGCTCCGTACATGCATTCCGCCAATCCTCAGGCACCACACCATAACAAATTGAAAATCCTAACTAGTCAGTCAACAACACAGTGCACCCCCTGTCTTAATAAATTCAACTGCAATACCATCCTCCACTCCAACCGCCTTGGCACATTTCGTCTTTTTCCGAAAACCTCTATAGATTTCACCTCCTCGCCTCCACAAGATAGTGATCAAACTCACGCCAGCTCTTAGCACACTTATATCCAGAAAGTCTCTCTATTTTACTCCTATCAACAAATATGTAATCCATTAATGCCCGTTGATGGTCTTTAATACTTACATATGTATACTTGTATATGTCCATTCTTTATAAACCAGGTATTCCCAATTACCAGTCCTTTTTCAGAACACAACTCCACAAGCTGTTCATTATTTCCCTTCATAATACTGAGTACCCCATGCCCCTCAAATGTACCCTCAGCTGCCACATTACTCACCTTCGTAGCCTAAATCAGTCATCACTAATACCAGGTCTCTTGCATCAAAGCTGCTCATACACTCACTCAGCTGCCTTTCTTATCATGGTCAGATGAATAAGCACAAATAATTACCCATTTCTCGCTATCCACTTCCAGTTTTACCCACATCAGTCTAGAATTTACTTCCTTACGTGCACACACACACACACACACACACACACACACACACACACACACACACACACACACACACACACACACACACACACACACACATACATACACACACACACACACACACACACACACACACACACACACACACACACACACTCCCACAACTCCCACTTCGGGAGTCGTGTTACTCTTTCCTTAGCCTTTGTCCTTTCAAAAACCCCTGATTTTACTCTTGAGACATTTCCAAACCATGTTTTGTAGTTGTTCAGGAAAATACAATCCACCCATCTTCCTCTGATCTTTTATGTCCTCATTAACCACATAACTGACCCCAAGCATTGCTTGATCAGTTTTGCAAACTGGTGTATCATGTACAACATCCTCAATTTACATGCAGACGTATGTAAATATTATGTTGCATCAGCACATCTAGTAGACTCATTGACATAATGTTGTAGGAAATTTAAATGTATTCTACCCAACAATTTGTGTCTCCATGACTTACTACCTACATGAGAATCTAAATTTCTTGTCTGTTCCTTTACAATTTAAACCCCCATTATCATAACCTGACCCTCTTTGAGGATTGAATGCCATGTTGCTCTCTTCGCCATCCTGACTGTGTGTGTGTGTGTGCGTGTGTGTGTGTGTGTGTGTGTGCGTGTGTGTGTGTGTGTGTGTGTCTTCGGACTACCGGAGTGATCCCGTGTATTACTTGCGTCCTACTTAAGCCACACCGCAGGAGCGTATCTCTCTTACGCGGCATGACGTCATCTGGAACATTACCCCCCCCGCCTGCGTTTTTTTGTAGTTACTGACCAGGGTGGCGTCAGCCCAGGAACCCCCCAGACCCCCCCCCAAGACCCCCCCCCACCCGCAGCCAGCCCCCCCCCCCCCCCCCCCCCCCTCTAATGTTCCACGGGTGGCATTTGCATAACTACTCCCTTCTTGCCTCATCCAGCCGTTTGCTCATAATGGCAACAATTGCACAGGTTTTCTTTTTTTTTTTCTTTTCCTCCTGAAGCGAAAAAAAGCAAACAAAAAAAAAAGCAAAAAACAAAAAAAAACTTGACGATGTCTCCTTGCGTGATGGTTGAATTTGTCTGGGACAGGATTATGGAGATCATCGCCTGTACCTTATGTCTCTTAACAACACCTACATTTTACGCGTCTCTGGTCCCATCGTCCGTTGGGGTCGACGCCGACCGACGTAAAGGGACGCAGCCTTTCGCAACCACGAGACGCTCCTCCCTCCAGCAGAGTGTAGCGCTGCAGTGACTATATGACTTCAGGAGTCTGTAGCTTCTCCAACGGGGATTAAGATTCTGAGAGAGGGTGGCATTTGCCTCTCTCTCTCTCTCTCTCTCTCTCTCTCTCTCTCTCTCTCTCTCTCTCTCTCTCTCTCTGTGAGGCAGTAAGTGGTAAACAGCCACTGACCAGGGAGGTATATATACGAGTGCTACCCACCAGGGTATTGAGAGGGATAAGAGATGGATGCACAGTTAAGCCAGCTCTCTACAGTGGTTTTCAAGTGTCACTCGTATGTCCCAGGTTGTTGTCTTTTCTTTCTGCCTCGTCCACACGTGGGCCACTGGCTTTCACTCGACGAACATATAACCACTCCATTTTCCGCATAACACTTGACAACACGTTACTCACACGAGCCGTTTTTCGTAACCATGTATTTTCCTGCAGTGGACATTACCCGCTACACTTACCTTATGCCCAAATCTCGATGCAAGTACTCGTTAGTCTGTAAGTACTTGCAAGTGAGTAACCTTGAACATACTTATATAAGTATTTCTAAGTGAGTAAATGATTACTTTATTAGTAGTTTGGTGTTGTCCTTTCACTCAGCCTCGCATACACGTAGGTTGCTAGGGTTTAGTCCACCATCACATACCCTCCTCCTTATACATAACATTTGACAACATATAAAGCTCACGCGACTCGTAATGTTTTCTTCTACATATCTCTGAGGTAAGCGCTACGCGCTAGTTCCCACATAATGGCAAAAATCTCGTTCTTTTTTTTGGACTGGGTGGTTAGAGGAGAGGAAGAAGAAGGTGGGACAGCATAAGGGATAGCTTGAAATGAAAGAGAAGATTTGAGAGAGAGAGAGAGAGAGAGAGAGAGAGAGAGAGAGAGAGAGAGAGAGAGAGAGAGAGAGAGAGAGAGAGAGAGAGAGAGAGAGAGTGTGTGTGTGTGTGTGTGTACAAGTATATGGTATAAGTTTTTAATACAAGTGGGTGATTTTCTGGAAGTTCTCTTGGTGTCTGATCAACATACCCTTGGTAAATTGGGATTGTGTATGTGTTTATGTTGTACGTTTTGAGGTTTTGAAACAAACTTCATAAAGCTAAGGTAATCATTGTTCGTTGTGTATATTGATGGGTGACTGGAGCCCTCTTAGGTGCTTTGAGGCTTAAGAGGAACCAAGGGTGTTCCGTGTTTGTACTGTTGTCCAGATCTCGAATATGACTTTACTTTCAAGCCTCTGCCATGTTTCATGTTGGAGCTGCATTTCTTAAGCATAAACCAACTTGTTTAGTCTTTGGTCGTTCGTGCTGGAAGGGCGTTATTCATCTACGACGAGTTGTAGAGTCTTATTTTGTATCCTCTGTCACGTGCGTGAGTTGGAGGAGACGAACGTTGGTACATAGGAGGATGTTAAGATAGATATCATCATGTTAAGATAGATATCATCATGTTAAGATAGATGACTACTATTTTCTGTTCCCTGGAAGATGCCAGGATTGGTAAAGACTACTGAGGTTCGCATACCCATGTGTACATCTCTTCCTGTTATGACCCATCATTAAGACCTACTGATGTTTATGTGTGACCCAGATCCTGCACCTCTTAGGTGCTATGTTACGTCTTATTATTGCCTTCTATGGTCATATCGTTGGGTTTTATTCTTTGTAACGCTACCGTAGTGCATTCATTTGATTGTGTGTATCTATCAGTCTTTTCGATTTTGTTTAGTCTGCTTGCTTCCGAATGTACCAAACGGGAATGTTATGCCAGTGAGTTGTTCGAGACTGCTGTATGAGTGGTGCCATCATCGTAGGTAATGTCCGTGCTCAAGGCACCAGCTGGTGGGGACTACCCTCCCCAACACACACACACACACATACGCATAATGTATATATATATATATATATATATATATATATATATATATATATATATATATATATATATATATATATATATATTCCTATGAGTCCACGGGGAAAATGAAACACGATAAATTCCCAAGTGCACTTTAGTGTAATAATCACACACACACACACACGCGCACACACACACACACACACACACACACACACACACACACACACACACATATATATATATATATATATATATATATATATATATATATATATATATATATATATATATATATACATGAAACAGCATAGCCACCCTCTGCGTCAGCAAGGTAGCGCCAGGAAATAGACGAAGGAAGGCCACATCCGCTCATATTCATACTCGAACTGTCATGTGTAAATGCTGGAAACCACAGTTAAATATCCACATACAGGCCCCACAGAGCATTCCATGGTTTACATCCGACGTTTCACATGCCCTGGTTCAGACTGTCGACGACACGTTGACCCCATTATACCACATCGTTCCATTTGACTCTATCCCGTGTACGCCTTTCACCCTCCTGTATGTCTAGGCCTCGATTGCTCAAAATATTTTTCACTCCATCCCTTCCATCTCGAATTTGGTCTCCCCGTTCTTCTTGTTCCCTCCACTTCTGGCAAATATATCCTCTTTGTCAACCTTTCCTCACTCATTCTTTCCATAAGGCCAAACCATTTCAACACACCCTCCTCTGCTTTGTCAAGCGCACTCTTTTAACTACCACACATCTTTCTTACTCTTTCATTACTTACTCGATCAAACCACCTCACAGCACATATGCTCAAACATTTCATTTCCAACACATCCACCCTCTGCACAACCCTATCAACAGCCCATGCCTCGTAGTCAATTGATATTGCTTGAACTACTATTCCTTTCAACATACCCATCTTTGCTCTCCGAGATAACATTCTTTTCTTCCAAACGTTCTTCATCCTGGAGTAACGCACACTCATTCACCAAGCAACGGGCCAAGGAGAATGTAAGGGTAATAGACATGGGTGGGAACACCTTACAGAGACCACACCTCTCTCTCTCTCTCTCTCTCTCTCTCTCTCTCTCTCTCTCTCTCTCTCTTCCTCTCCCTCACTCCCTCCCTCCACACACCCTCGGGAAAGACAAAGGTGCATTATGTTTATGTGAGACTCACGCAGAGCCGGCGCACGACCCTACCCGCTCCAGACCACGGTGTCCCTCAGACGCTAATAACTCTCGTCCAGATGTGCTCTGTGACAACTGGTGAGGGTGAGGAACACCGTATTAGCTCGTCATCAATCTTGAGTGTACCTTACGCTTACGGCGCGGTTAATTTGAATGTTTACTCTCTGTATCTCTCATCGCCAGATAGTAGTACAGCGGGGAGAACAAGAGGCGATACGGATCTATGAAGTAAATGGGGTGTACGAAGGTAACGTAAGGAAGATAAGTGGAACGCCTGCATAATCCAGGGTTGCTGGCTGGAGGTGGGAGGGTGATCTTTGACGTCAGGACATGTGTAGACTCCTCCTCTTCCTGAGCCTTAAGACACAGTCCACGTCTCACTCATGTTCCTATGTATCACTTTCTCTCTCTCTCTCTCTCTCTCTCTCTCTCTCTCTCTCTCTCTCTCTCTCTCTCTCTCTCTCTCTCTCTCTCTTTCCATCAGCACTACCACTCACCTCACTCTCGCCACTCTCACAGCCCCCCCCCCTTAACAACAGTTCAGCCTCACGTCAGCAGAGGACATGACCGCCTTCTATACAAACCGTCCATTTTGTTGCCATGTCTGGATTTTTAGCCCAGTTTCTAAATATGATCAAGCTCGTTTGACTTTACAATGCTGATCTGATGACCCTGCCACCAGTTTCCTATTTATGGTGGGGAGGGCAGGGTGAGGTGTGAGTGAGGTGTGAGTGAGGCGAGAGAGAGAGAGAGAGAGAGAGAGAGAGAGAGAGAGAGAGAGAGAGAGAGAGAGAGAGAGAGAGAGAGAGAGAGAGAACTTAAATGCAGGACATTCCTTCTAAAGACTGAACTTCGAGAAAAAGAAAGAGAGAAAAAAGATGAATAATACTTAAACTGGCTGATAGACGGAATGGTCAGCTGATGATCAGATCAGCTGACCGAGTAAACAAATGATCAGCTGGCTGGCTCATGCACGAACATATAGGAAGGTACACTCAGGCGTAGAGACAGAAGTGATGATTGCATAATTAATTTAGACAGGTAATTATTCAGAAGGAAGCAGACAGAAATAACCAGAGGCATTCAGAATCACTCGATCACAGACGTAATAAGGAGAAATGTAAATTAGAACGAAATAGAATAAAGCGGAAGATAACAAAATTACGTCGGAGAGGAAGAAATGGAAGGGTGATGCAGAAGAAAGTGGGACGCAGGAGAGGATCTACAGCGTTAATGAATATATAAGAAACAATAACAAAAAGGGAAAAGATAAGAAGGATGTTTAAGAGGCGAGGGTGCCTGTAAGTCGTAGGGGGAACGAAGTGATATCACTCCGTTTATACCGTTGCGACACTGGTACCTGGCTTATGAATCCAGTGTGAGGTGGTAGAAGCTTGTATTCCAATATATCTGAGATCATAGTCCGCACATGACACAGCCGGACTGGAGTCTTGCTTTACGTATAATGTATTTCAAATATCAAATTTTATTACCTTTACTTTCGTTTCCATCTCGTTTTTCCGGTGTCGATGATGTGATGAAACTGTGATGATGATAATAGTGAGCCATAAGTGGTTGAGTGTGTCAGTGGTGGTGGAGGTGTGTCTGCAGTGGTGGTGGTTTGGCAACAGGCGTGGAGGTGTGGCTACAGTGGTGAGGGTGTGGTTACAGTGGCTGTAGTGGTGGGAATGTGGATTCTGTGGTAGAGATGAGGCAAAGGTGGTATGGCTCTGCTGGGGAGGTGTGTCTGCGGTGGTAGAGGTATGACCACAGTGGTTACAGTGGTTCCAGGCCACCCGTTTTCTTCCCCCTCAGTGGTCTGATGGTAGATAGCACTTTTTTCTATCTCACTCTTATCTCCATTGACGTGTATATATTTCTTCTCTTATACCTACTTGCCTTTCCTGCCTTCGCGAGATGGTGTCAGGAACAGACGAACAATGGTCTCATTTGCACGCACCCAGTCTCCAGCTGTCATGTATAATGTACCGACGAATCTAGAACCAACTACACAAACTCCAGTCCCACAGACCACTCCAGCCAGGGTTTGCCAGTGGCTGCTTCATACACTCTGGCTCAACCCATCAACAGCAACTTTGCGTACCACATTGCCCCGATTCTTTTAATGATGATGATGATGATGCTCCTACTACTACTACTACTACTACTAGTGATAATAATAACGAATTCTTTTCATACGTGTTCGTTACTTTCCGCTTAACAAGGTCGACAGGAACCTTTGCTTACATCCACCGAAACCAAGGCCTTCTACCCATCGCTCAATCCCAGAGACCTTTCTGTGGCTTCATGCAACCTCGTTCAACCCCCTACAGAAAGTCGTCTCCTGTATACTACATCGCTCTAATTCCTTCCATTCCGTGCACGTCTCGCACCCTCCTGCATGTTCAGGCCCTGGTCCCTCAAGCATCTTTCAATCTCCATCCTTCCAACTCGACCTTGGTCTTCACCTTCATTTTGCCTTCTCTTAGTCTACCTCTCCAAACTCACCCTCTCCATATGTCCAAACCTTATCAGCACACTATATTTACTTCTCCCAACTATAATCATCGTGTTACCATCTTTCTCTCATACCCAATCATTTCTTACCAGATCATCCCGCCTCATGCAGCATATTGAACTCTTTTCATTTCTGACACATCCAACCTCCTCTGCACTTTTTTATGCTAGGGCCTAAATGATGATAATAATAATGATAATAATAATAATAATGAAAATAATAATAATAATGATAATAATGAATCTAACAATAATAACAGTAATGATAATAATGATAATAATATTCTTTTTTCGTACATATTCGCCTTATCCCGCATTAACGAGGTAGCGTTAAGAACAGAGGAGTGAGCCCTTAGAGGATATATCCTCACTTGGCCCGCCTCTCCGTTCCTTCTTTTGAAAATCATAATAATAATGATAGTGATAATGATAATGATAATAATGATAATAACTATAATTATCATTATTATATTATAAAGATAATGATAATTGTAATGATAATCATTATTGCCATTATTATTATTATCATTATTGTCATTTTTATTATCATTATTCTTATCATTATTACTATCATCATTATCATTGTCGTTATCATTATCATTATCATTACTTTCACTGAGAGAATGATTCGATTTCAGAACAACATCCTACATGAACACCAGTAGATAAGATCATGATACATTATCTAGACACAGACACAAGCAACTGTGAGTGGATGTTGTGCTGGTCGCACTGCCGCCTCACAAACAGATGTAAGAGTTAACGTTCACTGCTGATTACTGTAAAGTTTCAGAAATAAAAGTGAGACATGTGTGGTGTATGATACCCCGCTACAAGGCTGATAAACCCTATGAGGAAGACCACAGCGCTCAGTTTATCCATGACCTGCAGACACGTACGACAGTTTCGGAGACGACTGGCAGCGAGCACGTCCCGGGAGCCTGATCAGCAACGGTGCTGGCGGCCGTAGAGTAATCTCATGACTATGTGACCATATTTTAGATCTTTTAAAAAGTATTCTTGATATTTGTCCGGTTCTTTATATGTACAAACGACTTTATTGCTCCAGTGGGGACAAAATGAGTAGAGAGAGGGGAAAAAGACATTGTGATATTCTCGACAGTTTGAAGATTGAAAGGAAGGATAGCAATGGATAACAGTTTGGCTTTCGGGCTGGAAAAAATGAGAGAGTAAGTAGATAGATGAGGAGGTAAGAAGGTAAGACGAGAAAAAGAATAAAAGAAAAAGCCTTTGGCCGTGAAGCGAGGGTTTCTTTTAAGTCCATCGTGTGCACAGCGACCTCAGTTGTCAGGCGCAACGCTAATAAACCCGGCGGGAAGACCTCTTCTCTTGGATTTCGGGCGTCTGTCATGAGATAAGGCATTTAAAGTCGACTCCGGCCCCCACCCAACGCTGGTGAATCATCGCAAACAAAGAAAACATTATCTGATCTCATGGCAAGCCAGGTAGTTGTACGTAGTCTTCAAGAAATTAATGATCAAACTAAATTTTTCAGAATACAGGTTGTCCCCAAAAAATATACTCACTTTTTGACACCCTATAACTCACTGAATTTGTAGAGTCAATTGGATCTGAAAAAAGAAAATAGTTCAGTGGGTTATAGGGTGTCGAAAAGTGAGTACATTTTTTGGGGCCACCCTGTAATTCAGAGTTAAAAACAAAAGTATCCTGGAATATATAATTCCAATAATGAATCATGTACCAGCTGGGAATGGGGAATTAATCGCTTTTTTTTTGCTGTACAGAAAACGCTGTAAACGATGCAAAGATATCTGTAGCAAATTTGATATTGTATATGTAAAATTTTTCACAGAGGTCATAAGATTTCACATGAAAATATGTATATGCAGTAAATACGTCGATGTGAGACAGCAGATGAGGGTAAAAGACCATATAAGTTAACATGAGGACGAAGCGTTTCATTATATTGATAAGAAATGTCACAACCTCTCCTCCTCTTATTCCTTGGGTGGGGTCTTCCTTGTCTTTGGCTAACAATACCGGTAGCAACTCTCTGTAAAACCCCTCCTTCACATATCCAACATTATAGCTGTCTCACCGAATAACAACATATCAACTTCGTTTAGTTTCGTATCCTCCTCTAACTCTACCATGTACGACTCTAACATTGCTCCAACTTCTTTATTCTCCACTCACTGATCCTATGCCCCTTCCTATAACCTCTTTCAATACGGTCAAGGGAACTATATTCTCGATACGTACCAGGAATACACGCCACTTGGCAACACTCCTCGTGTTTTACTGAATGTTTGTACCCGAGTTTGCTCAATTTTTTTGTCCTTTTTTATCGACAAATAAAACATCTCCTTCGTAGAAACATGTATCATTACAGCCCATCTAAAAGCCGGGTGACTGTTCTAACCTTCCAAGTAATCGTCCTATTGTCTATTATTCCCAAGGTCTTCGAATCTTTCTTTCCAACTGAATATCCTTCAGTATGTTGAATCTCGTTTGTCTTTCTTCTCCCTGATCATCACTATGGTATTCCTAGGGCAAAATCCAACGATGGTGTCCTCTCCTGTGTTATTTATGTGTCATCGTCTTCGCTACACTCAGGGGAGATCGTGTGATTAAACGTTCTTTTTACTTTCTCATCCTCTCTCTCTCTCTCTCTCTCTCTCTCTCTCTCTCTCTCTCTCTCTCTCTCTCTCTCTCTCTCTCTCTCTCTCTCTCTTTCTCTCTCTCTCTCGGGGAGGTCTTTCTCAGTGACTCTTGGTGGATGAGCCTCTTCCTGTGTCCCTCAAGGTTCTCTCCTGTCTCCTACGCTCCCTCTTCTTTCTCCATCAATCCTTTTATCTTCATTATCTACCAGATGCTCTTTTACCCCTACTACTCAACTCTGCCTCACCTTTATACAAATCCATTACGTCTCTTCTTCCACAGTCTGATTCTTCTCGTCACAATTACCTCTATTTACTTAGGTTTGGGTAGGATATTCCAGCGGAGAGGACACAAAAACCTAGTTAACTTTAACACCTGTAAAACGAACATCATTTCCATTTCCCTTCCTAAATCCA
>NC_092233.1:18803923-18831423 GCF_036320965.1 Panulirus ornatus | reverse complement strand
ATCCTGGTTGAGGCAGTCAGTCCACTGTCAACCCAGCTGTTTATCCACCCTTAAGGGTCAGATATATAATATATATATATATATATATATATATATATATATATATATATATATATATAGATAGATAGATAGATAGATAGGGATCCGCTAACACTTGCGTCACCAAAGGGAAACCCCCCTAACACCTGCGTCTCTGAGGACGAGATCCCCTAAAACTTATGTAGCTCACAAGAGACCCTCCTAACACTTGCATCGCTTGTGGAAGACCCCTTCACAGTTGCGTTTCTCAGGGAAAACGCAATAACATCTGTATCGCTCGGGCGAGACACCCCCCCAAACACACACACACACACACACACACACACACACACACACACACACACATAACACTTACGTCGATCATGGGAGAACCCTCAAACACATGTGTCCCTCAAAATAGATCCCCTAACTTTTGCGTCCCTCAGGTGGGACATCCCAACACTTGTGTCCCTCAGAGGAGGCCCCCCCCCCTACCACTTGCGTGGGTAGACCCCTTAATAATTAATGCTTCGTTGTTCAGGGAAATCCCTTGAGGAAAACTCGCTTAACACTTGCGTCGCTCAGGGTAGACCCCTTAATAATTAATGCTTCGTTGTTCAGGGAAATCCTTTGAGGAAAACTCGCTTAACACTTGCGTCGCTCAGGGAAAAACCTCTTGAAACGGGTGTCAGTCAAGAGAGACCCCTTCGAAACGTTCGTCAATAAAGGAAGACCCCCACCCAACACCTTCGTCGCTCGGGAGATAACCCCCTTAACACTACAGTCGCTCGGGAAAGACCTAAGACTTGCCTTTAAGGTTTGTCTTGCCATCGAGCCCCGAGACCAAACCGGAGCAACAGCTCTCACTTACCAATAAGGTAAGAACCACCACAGAGAGCGTTATGTCATCACTGGGAAACCTTGAATTACAATTAATTCAAATAGGTTTCACAGGTTTTCCATTTCCTTAAGGGGGAAAAAAAGATATATTTCATCTTTATTCATAGGTTTCTGATTTCTTTTTCTTGTGTTATGTTTCATTCAAGGCTTGGCTTCAGTGAGTACTCCTCTCCGAGACTTGAATCTTTGACATAAGATGTTGGGGTGCACTTGTCATCCACTAGACGTAAGACACCTCTGAGCACACCTCTCTCTCTCTCTCTCTCTCTCTCTCTCTCTCTCTCTCTCTCTCTCTCTCTCTCTCTCTCTCTCTCTCTCTCTCTCTCCTAGAGGAGGAGGAACCTCATTCTTAAGATCGTACCCTTCCTTTGCAAGCAGAAGTCGTCCATGTTGTCAGGAGAAGCGACATGGTCAACTGGCCGACCCATTTGGTCCAGATCCTGGTTGCCTGGTACCCACCCGCCTGAGGCTCATACAATACATCTTTTAAGATAAATAGTTAATAAGACTTACAGGATGAGTCTCCCTCCCACCCAAGTGGAGGTTGTGGAATTAGACTTGCAGGTCTTATATTTCATCCCCTGAATGGTTGTCTGCTCTATAAGGAAAACGTGTTTTATGCTCCTTCATAAGTCACAGTAATTTATCAGTAGTATTAGTCCAATATCGGTTGCTTATCAGCCCCCAGCTCTTATATTTCCGTGACGTTTAGGGTCATTAAACGACGAAATTCGTGTTTACCGTTTCATCACCAAGGTGTCATATGCAAATTAGGCGTCTCATTATCTATTTCGCTCACTTGCCAATTTTGAGTCAATTTCTTCCACTTTGTTTAAACACTTTCTCCGTTTCGGTCAACTGCATCAATTCAAAAGGATTTTCAATTTCTTTTGTCATCTGAGATCTATTTAGACTGCACAAAAAGAAAACGTCTAAATTGATAATCCAAATATATTCTTCTAAAGCCTCAAGTCCCAGTGTTTATGCCAAAAGCCAGTATCAAAATACTCCTCAGCCACTGAGGTTACTCAGTACCTTAGATTGAATATACAATGGTAATAGACAGTCATGAGATAGACACTATGAATATGATAGCATCTTAAGATATGATGTATGTGAGGCATGCATATATATTTAATCTATTAAGTAAGGAAATAAATGTCATAAGATAAAGATACTTGTCTGAGTATTTTCTATTTCTAAAGCATCTGAGATATAGCACGTCATCTGTTGTACTCGGCGTTGTCTATAAAAGAAGAGAAAATAAGTTTCTAAACTAATTCAACCCAATAATATAATCCATCAGTTCCTCGTGCGACCCCAGAACCTGTTCTGTGGGATACCTTCAGCTTCAAGGTTGCTGCTCTCCAGTCAGATGCAGGAAAATGATGGACTCCCTCGGAGGAAGAAGTTCCTCGACGAGACTATACTCCTTTCCGTTCACTGACGACGGGAAAGCCTTTCCCATATGCGAGTTTATGCTCTTAGTGTGACCACATACAGGAGGAACCCAGTTATACACCCATGAATACGTTTACAAGAAGAACTGCTACGAATATATATATATATATATATATATATATATATATATATATATATATATATATATATATATATATATATATATATATATATATATATATATATATATATATATATATATATATATATATATATATATATATATATATATATATATATATATATATATATATATATATATATACATATATATTACAGGTTTATACTGACATGCTAATATCTGACGCAAATACAAGTTGTGAGGTCAGGATTGAGGCTACGTTCAGAAGAACAAGAGGAGTGGAGGAGAGTATGCTGCTTGCCCATGACCTGCCCGACGTGGGGTGGTGGGGTGGGGGTGTTTGCACAGGGACAGCCGTGGTTGGTGGGTAGAGAGGGATGGGTGCCAAGATGAACGAGTGGTGCTGCCTGGTCTTGCTTATCACCGGCCTCTGTGTGTGTGGCACCGGCTTATTGGGCATCTGTTATGTGGGTCAGAGCAGCTCACGACCCGTGGTAACCTCTTCCCTAAACCCACCAGCGCCACCCTCCTCCTTCACTCTGCCTTGCTTAGCTTGGTTAAAAAGAAAAGAAAAAGATAGAACCTTTATCTTAAGCTATCCACCACTGTCTCATCTGACACTGGCAGTGTAGTTGTATCATATGGGATTACGAGAATATCTTCCTCACACCCGAACACCTGCAAGCGAGTTCGGTTTAAGAAATATCTTGGGAAGGGAGAAATATTTAACATGAGTGTGAACCAAGCAATTCAATCTCTTCCCTCGAGAGTAGACTGGGTGGGTGACAGGTACTCTAACACCCTTGATGGCGTGAGTGTATGGCGTCTAGCTGACTCACTCTGGATGGTGTTGCTGCTTTTGAAAAAGGATTCATATGGCTCACAACGCAGGGAGAACACCTCCGCCCGAGTCACGGGGGGTGAACAATACTGTTCCGGATCATTGGTTTTAACATCACGTCCCGCCGAGGATGCTCCCTCCATTATGGCAGCTTTGTTTAAATAACACATTTATGAGTACCAGGTCTTCGTATCTTGCCCGCCTCCCCTCCAACCAGTGAGTGGTATGACTATTATCATCCACTCATACCAAGGTGACTTGTGGCCTGACGGAAGCGTTGACGGATCTCTCAAGATGACCTCGTTTTCTTCGTGTGACGATGTAGATTTAGATGTTCCTCATGCCATCTTTATCCGCGAGAACAGAAAACGTACAATGGTCTCTCCTGGCTGTGTGGATCACCGGGCAAAAATGTGGGGTTCGTTTCCCACGCCCCGCCCAGGAAGGTCCTCCCTTGCCAGTGTTGCAACGCTGACCCAGCCCTGCCCTGACCCCGAGCCCCCGCTGGGGCCGCTGGTGGAGGAGAGAGAGAGAGAGAGAGAGAGAGAGAGAGAGAGAGAGAGAGAGAGAGAGAGAGAGAGAGAGAGAGCCAGGGAAAAAGAAAGACGACCAGGTGTGTGTGTGTGTGTGTGTGTGTGTGTGTGTGTGTGTGTGTGTATGTGTGGAAGGGAAAGGGTGGGAGTGAGAATACGAGGCTTGTGGGTGGGAAAGGAAGGGAGAGTGGGTAGAACGGGACGGTACGGGACCATTAAGGAATAGGATTGAAGTGAACAACCCACTGGTAGAAGAAAATGGGAAGGGATGGGAGTGTCTAGAGGGAATATCACATACAATTTCGGCAGGGAAAGGAGAGTGAATCCATGGGAAAGTAGACGAGCAACCTGGTGGAAGAGGAGGAATACTGGGTGTGGGTGGCGTAAGGTGGTTATGGGAAAGGTAGACGAGCAACCTGTTGGGAGAGGCTGTGGTGTGGCGTGGGGGGGTGTGGGTGGAGAAGGCTGATTTCCCGGCCTCTACCAAGGACAGGTAGGTTGACACGGAGCCCGCCCGGGGAGCGTGGGACGGAGGACCTGGGCGGTGCGCCGCCTCACCCCGGATATGCAAGATGAAGGCGGTATGTGGCCTCCCTCCCTCACTCACTCCCTTCCTCCACCGTGCTTCTGCTGCTGCTGCTGGCGAGCACCGACCGATGTGAGTGGTGGGTGTGTGGTGTGTGTGTGTGTGTGTGTGTGTGTGTGGTATACGAAAGAGATGCTGTTTCTTCGCACTCTAACATGAGGAGTTCTTGAGGATGATATGAGGAGCGAGATAGAGGTTTATGAGGAATGGAAAGGGAAGCTGTCAGTTAGGGATGGATTTAGATGGAGAGAGAGAGAGAGAGAGAGAGAGAGAGAGAGAGAGAGAGAGAGAGAGAGAGAGAGAGAGGTGGGGGATGGTGGGGGTAAGAAGAAGGAACTGTCTTACCCGTCGTGAAGTAAAGTACAGTAAGGGCTGAAGACTATGTAATTGAGAAAGATGAATGGTGGGCAGACCGTAAGGCCGGAACTCTAATAACAAGTTGGGACAAAAAAGGACTTACCTTGACTGGGTGTAACAGAATTCAGATGTCTGTGTTAATGGATCTCTCTCTCTCTCTCTCTCTCTCTCTCTCTCTCTCTCTCTCTCTCTCTCTCTCTCTCTCTCTCTCTCTGTCTCTCTCTCTGTCTCTCTCTCTCTCTCTCTCTCTCTCTGTTTCTGCATCCGTTTCTCTGCGTACGAATGTGTGTGTGTGTTTGTGTGTGTGTGTGTGTGTGTGTGTGTGTGTGTGTGTGTGTGTGTGTGTGTGTGTGTGTTTCCACTTGTCGTCTTACGTGTTCCCGACTCTCCTATCGTTGATGTCGTCCCTTGCTATGTCGTTCATTTTATCGCCACTTCTTGTCGTTGTGTCGTTACTGTCCTGTTATGTATGTCGTTGTCATCATTCTACTATTTCTGTCACTGCCTTTGTCGTTGATCTCCTGACGACCCAGGATACGTCGTTCCTGTCTTGTTGTCCTATCCACTGGTTAGTTTCCCGTCGTCTCAACCAAGGGCCAACCAATGCTGTCGTCCCAGTCAGCGCATCTCTCCTCCCCAAGTGGTCGTCTTTATCACCATGTTGTCGTTCATGTCGTTGCTACAGTCCCCTTATCTTCCTCCCTCCTGATGCGCCTTGTCGTCTTAGTAGCTGCTCGATCATACCTCATTTGACTTACTCTGTGAATATATATATATATATATATATATATATATATATATATATATATATATATATATATATACTTCCCACGTATTCCCTGCGTGTCGTAGAAGGCGACTAAAAGGGAAGGGAGCGGGGGGCTGGAAATCCTCCCCTCTTTTTTTTTTTTTCCAAAGGAAGGAACAGAGAAGGGGGCTGAATAAGGATGTTTCCTCAGAGGCCCAGTCATCTGTTCTTAACGCTACCTCGCTGACGCGGGAAATGGCGAATAGTATGAAAGAAAGAAAGAAAGATATATATACATATATACAAAGAGAGAGAGAGAGAGAGAGAGAGAGAGAGAGAGAGAGAGAGAGAGAGAGAGAGAGAGGTCAGATGCCTATAAAGAGACAATATTTCCTTGAGTATCCTTCACTTACCTCTTTAGTTAGAGTTTGTCAATAAAAGCAAAGTAGGCGAACTCGGAGTGATAAGAGACTATAAGAATAGTGAGGTTAAAACCGGTTTGGTACTGAACGGAGAGTAGACGTACGTTAAAATTAAAGAGGGGATCAGGAGTGTCAGGTCAAAGGTCAATGGGTGGAGTTCCCCCTTGTATTACTTTTCAATAATTCCATTGTGTATGATATATATATATATATATATATATATATATATATATATATATATATATATATATATATATATATATATATATATATATATATGTGTGTGTGTGTGTGTGTGTGTGTGTGAACTGTTATATCCGATATTTTTATCATTATTTTGATAGGGGTGGTTTATCCTCTGGATCCCTATCTAGTGCCTCCTGCAGCTTCAAGGCTGCATTACACTCAGTAGCAGGGACAGGATAGATTCCTCTGGAACTAAAAGTTCTTTGACGAAGCTTCACTCTCTTTTGCCAGCTAGCAGACGAGGAAACACCCATCCATTCTCATACACACACGTATACATATACGCAGCCATATGATACTGTTGGAACTACTATTCCTTCAAGTATACCCATTTTTGCTCTCAGAGATAATGTTCTTTCCTTCCGCAAATTCTTCATCGCTTCCAGAACCTTCGCCCCCTTCCTCACCCTGTGACTCACATTCGCTTCCATGGGACCATTCACTGCTAAGTCCACGCCCAGATATCTAAGACACTTTACTTCCTCCAATTTTTCTCCATTCAAACTTACATCACGGCTAACTTGTCCCTCAACCTTGCTTTTATTCACAGTTACTCTCAACTTTCTCCTTTTACACACTTTTCCATACTTCTGCAGTTTCTAACTCGAATTAGCCACAAGTGCTGTATTATCGGCGAACAACAACTGACTCACTTCCTTGGCACTTTGATCCCCAACAGACTGCATACTCGCCCCTCTCCAAAACTCTTGCATTTACCTCCCTAACCACCTCATCCATAAACAAATTAAATAGCTATGGTGACACTACACACCCTTGCCGCACACCGTATTTCACTGGAAACCAGTCTCTCCTCTTTCATCCTACTCGCACACATACCCAACACCCTTGACGAAAACTTCTCACTGCTTGTAGCAGCTTACCTCCCACACCATATACTCTTAAGACCTTCCACAAAGCATCACTATCAACCCTATAATATGCCTTCTCTAGATCCATAAATACCACATACAAATCCGTATTTTTCTCAGTATTTCTCATTCTTCAAAGCAAACACCTGATCCACACATCCTTTACCACTTCTGAAACCTCACTACTCCTCCCCAATCTGATGCTCTGTACATGTCTTTACCTTCACAATCAATACCTTCTTATAAAATTTATCAGGTATACTAAAACACAATTATGCATCTGTAGTTTTAACACTCACCTTTATCCCCGTTGCCTTAATACACTTGCATTATAGATGCATTCTTACAATCCTCAAGCTCTTCATCATGATCCATATATACAATGAATATCCTTACAAACCACCTCCCACCTTTAACATGCCACTTGCATCTCTACACATGCCGTCACTGCTTCCCTAAATACCTCCCATTTCTTACCCACTCCACTCACTTCATTTGCTCTCACATTTGGCCATTCTGCACTCAGTCTCTCCTGGTATTTCTTCACACAAGTCTCCTCTCCAAGCTCATTTACTCTTGCCACTCTCTGCTCCCCTACATTCTCTCTTCTTTTTCGAAAACCTCTTCTTCACTTTCACCTCCACAAGATTGTGATGAAGCATCCCACCAGCTGCTCTTCTCAGCACTTTTACATCCAAACGTCTCTCTTTTACACGCCTATCAATTAATACGCATTCTAATAATGCTCGTTGACCATCTCTCCTACTCACATACGTATACTTGTGTATATCCCTCTTTTTAAACCAGGTACTCCCAATCACCGTCTTTTTTCCAGCACACAACTCCACAAGCTCTTCACAAAATTTCCATTCATAACACTAAATACCCTATGCGCACCAACTATACCCTCACCTGCCACATTACTTACCTTCGTACTGAAATCACCCATCACTAAAACCCGGTCTCGTGCACCAAAACTACTGACACACTCACCCAACTGCTCCCAAAACACTTGCCTATCATGAACTTTCTTCTCATGACCAAGTGCATAAGCACCATTAGTCAATCGTCAATCTAGAATTTACTTCCTTACACCCTATCATACACTTCCACAACTCCTACTTCAGAAATGATGCTAGTCTTTCCTTAGCTCTTGTCCTCTCACCAACCCATGACTTTACTTCCAAGACGTTTCCGTACCATTCTTCCCCTTTACCTTTGAGCTTCGTTTCGCTCAGAGCCAAAACATTCTGGTTTCTTTCCTCAAATATACTACCTATTTTTCCTTTCTTCTCATCTTAGTTACATCCACACACATTCAGGGCACCCCACTGTGAGCCTTCGGGGAGTATGAGCACACCTCGTCTGGCTCCATCTCTGTTTCCTCTTTTAGAAATGGAAATACAAGAAGGGGAGAGTTTCCACCTCTCTTCTCCCGCCCCCGTTTAGTAACCTTGGATGACACGCAGGGAATACGTGATGACAGTTATCATCCAGAATGGCACTAGGAAGACAGAATTTTTGTGGTGGTTGAGATTTGAAAACTTTATGAAATATCTGCACCTGATGGGGCGGATTGTCTCCATGAAACATGTAATGCTGCATGTATAGAAAAAATTACATGTTAGATAAGATTATCTGAACTCCAACTGAATTGCGATTTCATCATATATATATATATATATATATATATATATATATATATATATATATATATATATATATATATATATATATATATATATATATATATATATAAGATAGATAGATAGATAGATAGATAGATAGATAGAGAGAGAGAGAGAGAGAGAGAGAGAGAGAGAGAGAGAGAGAGAGAGAGAGAGAGAGAGAGAGAGAGAGAGAGAGAGAGAGACCAATTTCGCTTGCAAGAGTTTTTGATATAAGTTATATGTTGGAACACAATAGTGAAGTTCACAGAAGTATATAAAACATCCATGCGCCATGTTAAGAATCATTATTACTATTATTATTTTCTTTTTTCTTATTCGGGACGAGAAGTTGGGAGAGGAGAGATGGAACACGATTTAACTCCTTCAGTTGTGGATCGTTATCTTAATGGAGGTCAGAGGTTCTCTCCCACAGGTGATCCTTGAACTGTGTGACCCTCTGTGGTCCTGGTGGCCGTGCGTGGTCTTGGTGATTGCTTGTGTGGGTCTCGGTGACCGTGTGAGGGTCTTGGTGGCTGTACGTGGTCTTAGTGGCTGTACGTGGTCTTGGTGGCTGTACGTGGTCTTAGTGGCTGTACGTGGTCTTGGTGGCTGTATGTGGTCTTAGTGGCTGTACGTGGTCTTGGTGGCTGTACGTGGTCTTAGTGGCTGTACGTGGTCTTGGTGTTGTATGTGGTATTGGTGACTGTACGTGGTCTTGGTGGCTGTACGTGGTCTTGGTGGCTGTACGTGGTCTTGGTGGCTGTATGTGGTCTTGGTGACTGTACGTGGTCTTGGTGGCTGTACGTGGTCTTAGTGGCTGTACGTGGTCTTGGTGGCTGTACGTGGTCTTGGTGGCTGTATGTGGTCTTGGTGGCTGTATGTGGTCTTAGTGGCTGTACGTGATCTTGGTGGCTGTACGTGGTCTTGGTGGCTGTATGTGGTCTTGTTGGTTGTATGTGGTCTTAGTGGCTGTACGTGGTCTTGGTGGCTGTACGTGGTCTTGGTGACTGTACTTGGTCTTGGTGGCTGTACGTGGTCTTAGTGGCTGTACGTGGTCTTGGTGGCTGTACGTGGTCTTGGTGACTGTACTTGGTCTTGGTGGCTGTACGTGGTCTTAGTGGCTGTACGTGGTCTTGGTGGCTGTACGTGGTCTTGGTGGCTGTATGTGGTCTTGGTGGCTGTATGTGGTCTTGGTGGTTGTATGTGGTCTTAGTGGCTGTACGTGGTCTTGGTGGCTGTACGTGGTCTTGGTGACTGTATGTGGTCTTAGTGGCTGTATGTGGTCTTGGTGACTGTATGTGGTCTTGGTGGCTGTATGTGGTCTTAGTGGCTGTACGTGGTCTTGGTGGCTGTATGTGGTCTTGGTGACTGTATGTGGTCTTGGTGGCTGTATGTGGTCTTAGTGGCTGTACGTGGTCTTGGTGGCTGTACGTGGTCTTGGTGACTGTATGTGGTCTTAGTGGCTGTATGTGGTCTTGGTGACTGTATGTGGTCTTGGTGACTGTACGTGGTCTTGGTGGCTGTACGTGGTCTTGGTGACTGTATGTGGCTTGGCTGATCATCTGTGGTACTGGTGACTGTATGTAATCTTGGTGGTAATAGTGTTTGTGGTGATCGCATTGGATCTTGGTGATCGTAAGTGCTCTTGGTGATGACCATATATATTCTTTAAGTCCACATGTGGTCATGTTAACTGTACAGTGTCATGGTGATCGCACGTGGTCTTGATGATCATATGTAATCTTGGTTACTATACATAGTCCTGTTCACTGTATGTGGTCGTGGTGATCATATGTGGCCTCTATGACCAAAAGGTATCTTGGTGACCTTATGTTGTCCTGGTTTGGGTGAAGACATATTGGTGTAGTCACTGTACGTCTGTTGTCTGCTAATCCAAAGTGGTCTTGCCACCTTCACTGGTCTTGGTGACTCTATATGATCCTGGTGATCGCATGAGGTCCTAATGACCCTTTGTCTTCCTGCCGACGTAATTGATCTTGGTAATCTTGGTGATCATGTGAGGAGGTCTTTGATGATTGCTTATATCCTCAGCGTTGGTCGTCATCCTCAGCGTTGGTCGTCATCCTCAGCGTTGGTCGTCATCCTCAGCGTTGGTCGTCATCCTCAGCGTTGGTCGTCTGTGCTGAGTGATCGAATGGTGACTCGCACATCGTACATATTTAGTTCTGGCGATTGTGTGCGGTTTTACTTGTCATGCGTGGTTATGATAGTCAATTTTTTTTTTGTGATTTCTTGTTGTCCATGTCTTTTCTCTGAAGCTTGTGGTCGTCCTTGGTCCTTTTGGTCGTCCGTTGACCTTCGTGGTCGTCCGCGTTCCTTGTGGTTGTTCTTTTGGTCGTCCGTTGACCTTCGTGGTCGTCCGCGTTCCTTGTGGTTGTTCTTGTGGTGGTCTGTGGTTCTCGTGGTCTTCGGTGAACGTTTAAGTCGTCTGCAGATCTTTGTGGTTGTCGACGCCCACTTTAGTCCTCTCCGGCCCTTGTGTTCATCTTTGCCCTTTGTGGTTGTCAGTAGCCCTTAATGTCCCCTAGTGGTGGTCTACGTCCTTTGTTTGGTCATCTATGGCCAGTAGGATCGCCTGTGTCCTTTGTGGTCGTCCTTGTTCATTATGGTTTTCCATGGTCTCTGTGTGGTCTTACGTGGCCTTTGTTGTAATTTCGGCCCTTTGAATTTTCTGTGGCGCTGATGGTCTATCATTGCCCCCTGTGGTGGTCTGAATGGTCGTCCATGATTCAAGCGGCTGTTGAATAGTTCGGGCGGATGATAGTTTAAAGCCATACATGACTTTTGGGATCTTTAGTGTCAGCTCAAATCCCATTGACGTGTTGAATGAGAGCCTAAATCACCTGCAAATTCAGTCGAAAATTTTTGCCTGGAAAGACTGGAATTCTTAAACCATCAACAGCTTTACCATCAATTTGTGTCAAATGGGACTGGAATCCATAAGAAATCAGTATTCTTATCATCCCATCCCGCTGGACAACAGAAATAACAATATTATCTCTTTCTCTTGGACGAAGACAGAGCTATTTTCAAAGTTCCCTGTGGTCTAATCAAATTCTTGGCATGGAACCCTGTCACATTACCGGCTTATCTGCAAGACGTGAGAGATCCTATTACCCTTCCAGGACAACCTCCGACAAAGAAGTACTTGAGAACCTACGACACGCTCAGGTGTTCTGGACAATTCTCCTTGACAAGCCAGAGTGGCCTCTGAAATTCATAAATATTATTATGGATAGACTGGTCTTCAAGACTTAACGGGGTGGTACAAGGGACTAGTTGACCCCTTGGAAGACCTCAAGTTAGGACTCGAGAACTGTGAAATGTTTTACTCGTTTGTATCTACCTTGTACATCCACTGGGAAAGGTACGTACTTCTATTGTTTTACATTTACGTCCACTGAGGGTAATCCGTATATTTACATCCACTCGGGATGATACGTATTTCTACTGTTTTACATTTACATCCATTTGGGGATATACGTACCTCTGCTGTTTTACATTTTCACCCACTGGGGTAAATGTGTCTTCTGATGTTTTACATTTACATCCATTGGGGTAGATACACACTTTTGTTGTAGACATCTACGATACTGTCAATAGAGGACAGCGAGTGGTATAACACAAAATTCTTCATCTGAAGGTCCGATTAGCACGTGAGAGGCTTACGAAAACAGTGGACCTCATCACAAAGCAAAACCAAAGCTGTAATTCGCATCGGCACTCGCAACGAGAGTTTAGCATCTGTCGCGTTGAATGCCAAGAATTCCTCTCTCTCTCTCTCTCTCTCTCTCTCTCTCTCTCTCTCTCTCTCTCTCTCTCTCTCTCTCTCTCTCTCTCTCTCCTCCCCTCTCTCTCTCTCCCTCCCTGTTGCAGTAAACTTGTGGGTAACACAAGACATCCAGAGGACTGCAGTGAAACTAGCATGGGCAGAAAACCACACAGTTTTATAGTACAGTCAATCCCGAAAGCTTTACTGTAAAGCTAATCCAGAAAGCTTTATAGTACAGCTTATCCCGAAATCAGGCATTTAGAATGAGTCTCTCTTTTCAGTTATGCTTAAAGACAGAATTATGTACATGCATCGCATTCTTTATTTCTTTTGGTGATGTATGCTTAAAATATATTACCCAAAACCGCTTTTTGAGTGTGTGTGTGTGTGTCTCGGTGCTGAGGTCGCTGAACCTTCAATGCAGTATTCTCATGGCAAGTCAAAATTCCACTACCTCATCGCAAGCCCAAGTCGCCACGGAAAATAGAAGCCAATTGCCCTTCAAAGACAAAGTGGCAACTGTCTGCACATGAAGAGGAGACAGGCCAGTCTCTGTGGCGAGCTGAGGCCTCCATGTGCGACCTTGGCTGTCGTTTAAGAGGACCATGCTAATGCTTGGATACCTTAGTGACATGTAACGATAAGGATCGAGTGCATTAGTTCTGAAGGCCACAAAATTAGAGTGTATGTGGTCTCAGAATTATCCTGATCACCTGAAGAAGGTGTGGAAAGAATTTTCGATTGGTGGATGTAGTTTTGAAGCTACCCTGCAACTTGAAATGACCCTTGGCAATTGATAGGCCTTTAAAGCCAGACAACCAACCAACATATCTTAGTGTGAGGCAGGATCACTGTCTTCTCAGTTTCAGGTCTTTGTACTCCAGCCTCCCATTTTCTCTACTTAGGTGAATGTGACCCGAAATGTTTCTCACTCGTGTATAAGAATATTAATAGAAATTAAGAAAACGTAACTTTTTCATTAAGTACGAAGGAAATATACTGAAGGAATAAGTCAAACTTTTAATCAAACCGTAAATTTTTGTTTTATCTTGTATTTGGTTATGGGCTTAGGTATATCTTTCCTATGTAGTCTGGTCTACACATGCGAGAAATGTAGATTACCTTTATCTTTTCTACAGGACTTGCGGTATGAAATCGTGGCGTCAGTGATGTCTGATACACGTTCCTGTTTTTGACATCTGACTTCGTAGCAAAGGAAAGCCTAACACCAGCTGATTATCAAAGCGTTCTTGACTCTGGGGATAAATTCTAAAATAACATCAGGAAAAGAGACGTTGAGTTTGATTCTAGTACATTAATCCAAGTAGAAATTATAGAAAAAAAAGTAAGTACGATTAAGATCTTACAGATTTCATCAAAGTTCTTTTTCAATAATGATACATCAAGCTTATGGTGGTTGAACCTCACCAGTGCGTACAACGCTTTGGCGAGATATACACCTATCTGATGAGGATTCCTACCTCCTGTACGTGCTCCCACTCACCTCCAACACCTGCTTCACTCACCCTCAGGACACACACACACACACACACACACACTACTTCGTAACTAGCCATATCATGAGTTCGTGAGTCTTTTAACACCAATGACTCCATGTTCTTCAGAAAAGGCTTGGGCAAACGTGTCCTTCAAACCTAGGTAGAGGAAGGACAACTGGAGTTGTTAGTTACAAAGAAAAACTGTTTCCTTTGTCACTATTAGCCGGGGATAAAGGCGAACAACAAGATTTGTTAGTAATAGAGTTAAATAGTTTTCTTTATCATTTTTAGTCTGCGATAAAGGCAGATAACAAGATCCGTTAAAGATAAAGAGAAATTGGTTTCTATATCGCTGTTAGCCTGGGATCAAGGTAAACAACAGGACAAAATTAGTTTTAAGGAAACACTGCTTTCCATATGAATATGGAAAGTGGCGAAAAAAAGAGAGAAAAAAAAAAAATACACCGTGATTATAAGAGGGGAAGAAAATGTGTCGAAACATCATATCGACGTCATGTGACGTCTTCCTAAATGAACAAGGGAAAGATAAAGTGGGGGTTTACGAGGGAGGGCAGCTACGTCTTCAGACAACAACACGCCTGTGGGTGGACACTAACTGTTCCTGGCATGATGGTGGTGGAGATAAGATACGAGGAAAACGTCTAGTCATTGATGAAGACGACCATGTCACCAAGCTAACATTAAATGGAGGTTATGCAGTCTGCCTTGTAGGGGATGAAGTGGGTTTTGATTCATCTAGTAAGATTATTGTACGAATTCTATTCATTTGTCATGAATCACCGAGAATAAAAGTTGGTTAGTTGGGGTGGGTTTAGGCCTACAGAGAGCCGGGTCAGTGAGTCCGTCAAGGGCGTTATAAACACCACCCAGAGAATCTTGAGCACCCTCTTTGAGCATCCTCTTCAGGCGTTCATGATAATTCTAAGACTATACAGACTCTCACCAATAACGTTGTGGCGTAACTTTAAGTAGAATCTCGGGTTTATGTTCATAAAACTTGGCTCTTTATTAAGGAACACCTCACATTGTCTGCGTCCATTGTCTAGGCTCAGTCAGCTTGAATAGCCTGATAGACAACTCTATCTGCAACGAATCTGGATAAATCCTCTACAAAATCAAAGGGTAATAGTGTTTGCTATGAGGGATACTTCTTTCTTAGGAGATGATAGATACTTAAGTTATCCCCTTCATTCTACAATAATTTTCTTCGAAGAAGCTCAACTGAGTTGGGTAACTATAGAAAACTTATCTTTAAGGCCCAACTGGACTTAAAGACATTGAAACAGAATCTCGTATACCAGAACGTAATGTTATGAAATGGAGTTGAAGAATCCAGTGTGAAATTCTATGAAGACAAATATTCGGCTGACTGATATAAAAAAGAAATAGCCAAACAACTTGAACTACGGACTGCAGTCGTTGAAAACCATCATTTTTCGAAGGCATGTTTGGATTATTAGGCAATACCATGGACTTAGTGCTCATCCACTTGGACAAGGGCAACACTACATACATAGTGAGAATGTGTTAATGGTCACAAAATTATCCTCAACACCCGCAGACTCTGTTATGCACTTGTAGGTCGGTGGATGTAACTGCTTAACAACGGCCTTCATGACCCTAGGCAGTTGTTAGGCCTAAAACCCAAACAACCAACCAACTAACAACGATGGTGTGAGACGAAAGATATGAAGAAGCTATTCAGGCATCCTTACGAAACTGCACATACTCTTGTGTACTAGAAAATACCACCAAAACAGCCTTAACTGCCTGTGTAAAAACCCTTAGACAAACAGTGTTAACTAAATGGATACATTATACATGTGTGCCACTGTGAGCTAAAGAGCGGTTTGCCATGACAGCCATCGTCTGCACGGGAGAAAAAGGAAACAGTTCACCTTACAGTAAGGTGCTGGTGTGTGTCCTATTCTGGTGCATGACTAGTATTGGCAAGAATGACTGGAGGGGTTGATGTGAAGGCATGACCGCATTCTAAAGGGTTCAAGGCTCATTACGTTTCCCATTAACTCCCCGGGCTCGACAGTACGACCCTTGAGCACGATTGTGCGACCCTTGAGCACGACAGTGCGACCCCTGAGATCGACAGCACCGCCCATGAGAGCGATGGCACGACCCTTGAGCACGACGGTAAGACCCCTGAGCACGACAGAACGAACCCTAGGCCACAACGGAATGACCCTTGAACGCGACGGTACAACCCTGAGGCACGTCGACGCGTCCCTTGAGCACGAGAGTACTACTTCCCTTGAGCACAATGGCACGACCTCTTCAGTATCACAACGTAGCCTGTGATGTCACGCCTTAAGAATGAACCCAGACGCCAGGCCACCAAACCCACACGTACCGTCGACCTCACCAGTTTAAAAGACACTCAAGAGACGCTGATATTTCCTAAGATTAAACCCTCTAACGTGAACGACCCGAGGAGGGGGGGTCATTCATCCCTGTATAAACAGTTGAGTTAGTTACCTGTGCCATGTGTGAGTGGCGTCATTCATACGCTCGTAGTACAACCCTACTAAGTGACTTCAGTAATGCACAGCCTCTTAGAACTTTTCCCCTCAAGCATGACGAACACATGAGAGATATGGTGGTACCGTTGTTACCCCCTCCTCCCCTCCTCCTCTCCTTGTAGAAGTCGCCCCTCCTCGCTACCCAGCGCCCGCTCGACCACCACGGCAACAAATCGTTATCACACGTTAAAGATCATGTATCATTTATAAACTAACTTGGATTAACTGTGGATTAATTTTCGTCATAACGATTTATGCAGGTTCAATCTCTCTCTCTCTCTCTCTCTCTCTCTCTCTCTCTCTCTCTCTCTCTCTCTCTCTCTCTCTCTCTCTCTCTCTCTCTCATTCTAGCTTCGTGGTTCCGAGCCTTTAAGATCGCTGAGGCCACTGGCGGGTGCACCTCTCATCCACGAGGCAGTGGCGTCCTGATAAGATAAACGTCTGACCTGATAACACACGACAAGGTTCCTCTTCTGATAATTATATATACCAAGGCTAAGGCGGAATACAGTACTGTCTTGGTGCATTAATTCATCCCTGTAGGCCCCCACTGTATGAAGCTCCGAGATCTATCCATTGCAGAGCTCTGTAGCAAAGCCACAATGGTCCAGTTTCTATAAGAGCGCTTTAGAGGAGATTCTATCAAATTAATTGATTGAGTACAAGAATTACTTGCCCAGCTGCCCATACTGTCTACGACAAGAATACATCAAAGGTCTTTCACTTTCTGAAAAATTCATAAATACTTTCCCTTGTCTTTTCTAGTTGCATTTCATATTTCTCACTATATTTCCTTTAAAGTCTGGACTTGATGTGGCCTTTTGCCCGGAACTGGAGGCTTCAACATAAAAGAAAAGGAAAGATGACTACAGCTAATGTATTGACTATCATGGGAACTGTATTTCTCACAGCCATCCAGGATGTAAACTGATAGATATCAAATAATACCAGAAAAAAAAAAAAAATCCTATTTGATTAGAAGCCTTGATTACGTGACTATCATACGATAACCTTCAGGAAGACGTGATATCTTAAGAATAGTTGTGATTAGTTTCCTCACACCACTTCACGCTGACGGCGGCCTGACACGTCTGCCTTAGTGGATCACATGTGATAATCTCCAATCCAGGGAGTCTTAACTTTCTCCTCCAACCAGCAGGAGCTGTGTGTGTGTGTGTGTGTGTGTGTGTGTGTATGGTGGCTGGAGAATAACGCCTCAAAGAGAAAATCTCTTGATTATCAACTGAAGGGAAAAGGTCTTGGGAGAGGTTTTAGGTGGAGGGTTCTTAGGAGTGTAGCGAAGAAGAAAGAGCTTGGAAAAAGAATACGAAAGGAGGAGGGTTGTAGGTCCAGGAGCTTAACCCAGGTGTTCTATTGTGATCTCGGAATCAAAACTATACGTAGCGCTCTGCGTTCTCAGAATAGCTATACTAGTCTATAAGACCTCTATCACGTTTTCTGTTCTCCCGAAGAATCACGTTGATATATATGATATAAGAACGTAGAACATGTAAGGTAAGACTGTTTAACATATACACTGTAGAATATGTAACGTAAGTTTGTATAATACATTGTCCTTACGTAGCGTTCTGTATAGCTTTCGTTATATCGCTTACTCCACTGCCGTGCAAGTGCGTAAAACGATTGGTATTCGCTCATGCAAGATTGTAAGAGACTTTTGGTGAGCTCTCATCTGAAGGTGGGTGTTATTAAGTACAGAGCTTCATTTGATGATAATCCATGTAAGGAGTAGTCGCTCCGGAGAGAATAAATAGATGTAAATGCATGCGTATGTGCTGTGTGTGTGTGTGTGTGTGTGTGTCTGTGTGTGTGTGTGTGTGTGTGTGTTAATCGGGGGTAGGGGGGGTAGGGAAGCCTCGCGTACATTTAAATGTAGAACTTTGCACGTATGTGTTTTTTACTGCTTTTCTTCGTGCGTGTTCTCGTAATGTACGTCACACCTCGCAGTCAAACCGAAGAAAGAAATCATCTGTGTAGGTTCAACGTAAGTCCAGCCAGACTGACTGTGAACTACTGAAGGCAGTACCTTTCTTCCCCCCCCCCCCTACCCCCCCTACCCCCCCGCCCCACCAACACCCCCCCCCCCCCCCCCCCCCCTCCACAAGACTACACATAGTTAGTGTGATTACGTGAGGTTCAGCTCCCAGGCTCGTTGACATTATCAGCCCATATCTCCCTTATCAGCATGGCTCAGCAGACGAAGCGCTGGCCAGTATCCATTCTCACACCTAGTTTCCAAGCCTGGGATACTTAATAGTAACATGTGATGTCCATACATACATGACTTTTGACATGAGTCTTATACGCAATGCTCTCTTACTCTTGAGTCTCAAGTCCTGATTATATGTGGCACAAGCAACGATGTCGTTTTACACGTGTTCGAAACGTCATAGGACTTAAAGCTTAACAACCATAGTGAAATCATTGGTAGATGACATTTGGCTACGTGAGCCTCGAAGTTAATTTTCAACCAGCGTGCAAACAGACACACACAAAAATCCGTAAAGAGAATCAGATTGATTTGAATTTCAAAAATTTCATCATCAAGAAACAGATGGAAGAAAGAAAACAGAGCCTCATTCACAATATGGTGAGGTGCTTGCATGGCAGTAACAAGGGAAGAACCTGTGTTGGTTATATTCTGACTTACGTAACACTACATTTCGTATTACGCTCATATTACTGTTCTTATATAAAGCCATATGTTCAGCAAGACTCACTTTTGTGAGTCTTGGATCAAAGTCATGTAGGAGGGAATACGCTGGGGGACAGTGGAGCTGATGGTCCATGAGATCATCTGCGACTTATTTGAACTGTGGAAGAAAGAGGAGAGCAAAACAGATGACACCTCTCCACTCATCACCTCTTAAAGGGTAAGGGGCTCAAGGCCCCTTCAAAGGGCGGACAAAGGGGAACGGATTAAAGAGGGAGGGTGTAGTGCAGGTGGGAGCTGATGGTAGACTTTTAAACACACTTTTTTTGCGTGTGTGTGTGTGTGTGTGTGTGTGTGTGTGTGTGTGTGTGTGTGTGTGTGTGTGTGTGTGTGTGTCTGTTATGGGGAATTTCACGCTTGTGTTGCCCTGTCTCTTAACCATGTAACCATCTGCGTGTTTCTACAGCAAGGGGAGAGAGTTCCATACTCGCAGGAAACTGTTACTTGAGCTTTCTTTACCGACAACAAGGTTTTGTTATGAGGCAGGGCTAGCGCGTAATGCTCACCGCAGGAAGATTTTTTGGAACCGAAAACAGAGGCACTTGAATTCCATTTCCAGTGTTTGTGGACTGAATACCAGCAGCGTACGTGCATGTGAGACAGAAGGAATAGCCAACTTGTGTCAAGAAAGCGAATTTTTTTTTTGACAGCCACTGTAGTGCTTGCTCGCTGTGCCACCATCGCTCGCCCTCCCGATGCCCAAGCACGCGTGTAATTAACTAGAAACTTGTAATTACATTTTGTACCTCACTGGGAGGGAGTTTACAGACCCGTCTCCTCAACCCTCCTATCATACAAAGTTTTAAGCCTGTTTCCTTTCTGCATTTATTTCCACATTCATCCTCATCCGTTCACCCACCTCTCTTATACTGTGAAAATACTTCTTACCTTTTTCTTTTTGGACATGTTTCATGCTTATTTACTTATCATATCCTCTGGTTGTTCTGTCCCTATATCTTTCGAAGAACTGCTCTCTGTGTACTTCACCAATCTGGTCTAAAATCTTTAAGGTTGTGACTAGGTCACTCTTTAATTTTTTCTCTTCCTCGGGTAAATTCAAGCCCTCTAGCCTTCTTCTGTAACTCAGCTCCCTAAATTTCCTCCATTATCTTTGTTGCCCTCCTCTGGACCTTCTCTATTAGCACTTTGTGCTGCTTTAGGTTCAGTGATCAGACTTTAAGAAACATATGCGAGCTTTGGTCCTTTGTAGGACGTGAATGTCTTCCTGGATATTTCTATATTCATGACCCGAAGAGGAATTCTAATACTCTCCAGGAGACAATTGGTCTCTTTACCTATTCTCTTGTAATGGGACCCTGGCGACAAGCTAGGGACGATGTCGAATCCCATCTCTCTCACACACACACACACACACACACACATACAGATCTGCAGCTTATTTCGTGGTAGGTGATATTCATATGGAGGCCTTCCGTCGCCATGACCCATCCTCATTACTCTCTATTTACTCAGGTTGAACTTCGTCAACCATGTATCACGTCCACTTACAAGCTGATGTAATCTTGCTCTTGTTTTTTTTTTTTTTTCACTTCCCACGTGACTTTTGCATCAGCTGCGCATACGTTCAGACAGGCGTCACTACACCTACTGCCAAGACATTTCCATAGATCAAGAAGAGTCAAAGTCTCAGAACAGAGCCCTGAAGCACTTTTCTAGTGACGTCAATCCACTTTGATGAAGCTCCTCTAATATGCGTCCTCTGTTCCCTTTCCACTGAGGTAAAACTTCCATCCATTGAAGAAGTCTCTCCCTTATTATACCTGGGAAGCCAGCTTCTTAATCAGCCTCTCCCATGTGGCACGGTGTCGAATCCTTCCTTGACTGCAGAGCAAAATGTAAATTGGCAAAACTATCTTATCTCAAGAATACTACTGTATCTTAAACGTTAGACAGGTTTTTTAAACCAAGACTCTCATTGAGATGCTAAAAAATAACCTTCGATTACATCACTTCACTGAGTCACAAGTCAAGGTTCAGTATTTACTATCACACAATTTCACCATTAGACAAACGATATCCTTTCCTTTTAGACGATCTAATGGCTTGTAACGCCACGACACAAACACACTTTAGAACATAAGGGATGTTCGTGGGAAGCAGATATCAAATAGACTTATCACACCGATGAACACTTATCATGAGTCATATATTATTAGATATAATCTATCCCTGATATGGATACGGGTCCCCTCACCTTACCTGGGTACTTCACCTCTCTCGTGTTGACAATAGAGAGATAGTAGTATGACCCTGTGACCAAGGTGAGTTGACGGAATCACCACCAGTCTCCCACTTAGGTCAAGGTTACACACACACACACACTCACTCACTCGTCTGTGTGGGGGGGAACCGAACGCGTGTTGACATGGTAACAAGTGATTTAGGGAAATAAGACATCCATCATTGAGATGTAGGGCAGTGAAGCTTGCGAAGTGACCGTGACACATATTCTCTCTGCTGGTGGTGGTGAAATGAATCAGCCAAGGTTATATGTGGGTTGGGTAAGGATGTCAAGGAATGCAATAACTTTTTAAGTTTGGAATATACGTTTGGAACTGGTCGACTTATGACAAGGATCCACGTAGGGAAGAGACCTGACACATCAAACAAGAGACTGTATGAGGTACATTCAGGGCTCTGCAGTGGACTAGCCCCTTGAGCACAACGGTGTGATCTTTGAACACGATGGTACGATCCTTGAGCACGACAGTGTGATCTTTGAACACGATGTTACGATCCTTGAGCACGACGGTGTGATCTTTGAACACGATGGTACGATCCTTGAGCACGACGGTGTGATCTTTGAACACGATGGCACGATCCTTGAGCACGATGGTACGATCCTTGAGCACGACAGTGTGATCTTTGATCACGATGGTACGATCCTTGAGCACGATAGTGTGATCTTTGAACACGATGGTACGATCCTTGAGCACACCTCTACGCCCCCTGAGTAATATGGGTGACCTTTGACCATGGGGTGAACCGTCATGCACATTGTCTTAGTTACAGAGCAGATGTTGAGGTGTGGACAAGGGCTGTCATGCAATATTTACCAGAGTCTGGAGGACCGCCGATGGCGCAGGGCCAGACATACTAATGTTACATCACCACATCAGAAGGAAGGAGAAAGAATCAAACGATAAACGCCATAACGTCTGCTCTGTTACCATACTCTTGTTAGAAGAGGTGGTTCATAGGTATGTGGTGACATTCTTCGGTGTGAGAAACACTTCGCGTAGAGAGAGTTGGACAAGGTGGGTTCAACGAAGGAGATGTTCGAATGGATCGACTCACCATCATGAAAAATATCAGCGAAATAGTAAAATGTGTAAGTAGAACCTTGTACAGACAGCGAAGTTGTAAGGTTGGTGATAGTATATTGCAGGACGTGTCATCAGAGCATAATAAGGCAGGAGAGAGGTGGGAATTGTTTAAAAAGTTATTTGCTTTTTCTCTCTCTACAAAGCGAAAAGTGTGTGTGTGTGTGTGTGTGTGTGTGTGTGTGTGTGTGTGTGTGTGTGTGTGTGTGTGTGTGTGTGATAGTGAGCTGAGCGACAGATGTGAGAGCAGAAATGGGCTAAGTGGAAGGTTTATCATGTTGCTCTGGGGGTATTGCTGTAGACTATGGCTGACAGCAAAAGAAAAGTTAGTGCTGGGTGGAAATGGAACGCGAACACTACAGTGATCATACCTGTATTTCTACTCAAAATCTCCTCCATGAGTCTACAGAGCTATAAACTAACTCTACCAATACAGTTCCACGATGGCATTCTACAAAACACCTTTACCTGGTGGCTCTTAGTCTCTATACAACAAGAACACTAGCTTCGCTAGTAACATCGCTCTTTCACACCACACAAACCCTGTCTTCCCTCAGTGTAGCACATACCTCATAAGATGCCTTGCCCTCGCTTGTTTCTCTATCTGTGCCATTTGTTTTGTTATTTAATCTCCTGTTCTTCTTCACTGTTCTGGTGAACACGGCCGCGCTCTTCAATATCGTATTCGCGGGTTTAAGTGTAGTGGTGTGCTAGTGGCATCACAACCACCCTATTCTGACTCTGACTCTAAGAAAAGGTGGACACCCAGCCAGTCAGTCAGCCAGCCAGCCGTCTGCAGTGCTGTGTTCATCCTGGCTTCCTCCACACTACCATCCACCAGGCTGCTGGACCTCCCGTTGAAGACACCAGCTTTATATAACCACAGGATCCCCTTCTCAGTAACCCTCTAAACCCACCGGAATCAACGTAGATCTTCGGCTTTGTCCCGTTGACGAGTTCTTCATGGTTTCCGCCAAGGGTACATAAGGCACGACACTTGTAGCCTAGCTATTATGTCCCCAGATGACTGGGTCTTCGCCAGGTCTTCGTCCCATCCTGGAGACGTACTTTGACGTTCTCTCTCTCTCTCTCTCTCTCTCTCTCTCTCTCTCTCTCTCTCTCTCTCTCTCTCTCTCTTGTATGAATATTTTGTGTCTCGAATGAGTCTGAGACTAGAACCGAGTTACAGGGAAAAGTTAGAGGGGATATTATCTTCCCATCATGGACAAGCGAAAAGAAATTCGTAACTACGACTTAAAGTCTTCTGTGTTGACAATGTCGCCAGTGGGTCTCTATTCGATGGTTCGTCTGTGATCGCCATTGGATGAATTAGGCATTCTAGTTTTACTGAATTTAAATCATCTGTGGAAATGAGGCATATAAGGCTAGCGCATGAAAGTGGTGTTGAGTCGGATGGTTTAACGTATGAGAGTACCGTGAGGCAACACTGGGAAGGGTTATCTTCTGGGGTAATGTAGTGGTAACAGTGGGTGAGGTTGACGCGTGGGGTGCAGTGGTAACATTGGCGCTGCAGCTGTGAGAGGTGGTGCTGCGTCGACGGTCGTGTCGAGTTGCTGAGTCAAGGCGATGTAATGATAACTGGACGATGGCCGTCGTAGAAGATTTCATCGTTCTTGGAAAATAAATACTTTACTTGAACAGAAAACGGCAGCAGTTGTAGCAGCAGTTGACAGATTCGTCAATTCATCGACTACAAACTTTAAAGCATAACATCTGATAATCTGTATCTTTCATCACAGTAACAGCAAGAATTAACTTCACAAGTAACGTCAGTCAGTGTAAAGCGTGTAACTCAGTGGAATGTGGACTTTAAATGGCATACAGTAACTGGCCTTGTGGATCATGCAATATGGAAACAATCCAGAAGTTGTGGGACGCACTTTCTCACACTGTCGTGAAGGATATGCCTTAACGTCATGGTATTCCAAGTCCCAGTTAGCAGGTGTATATCGGTGAGGAACTCATGATGATTTACCACATCTATCAAAATAATGCCGTGAACATTCCCTTCCGTTGCACAGCTCAAACGCGAGTCCAAAAACCGTTACGCTTGCTCTTTCAAGCCGTGAGTCAGTGTCCCTTGTGCTGCTTATCTTATCGGGTGTGATAGCCTTGATATCTGGCGCGCTACGCTTGATAAAGGCAGCTGTTGGCTCCACTTACTACGCTGCTCACTCAGTACTGGCTCCCCCATACTAAGAGTACGCACCATCGCCGCCATCTCCAACCATCCGCGTCGAGCTGTGGAGAAAGGACACATCCCTCCTTCTGCTTCGCAAGTGGAGCTCGCCTCCATATAAGCGTCCAGAGTCAAGTGTGCAGGACCACCACACACAGCACACTGCACCACACCAGTTCAACTGCAGTCACTTCAGAGGGAGCAGTGTGTGGCTGTTGGGTGTGGGGGGGTGTGTTTCTGTGAGTGTGTGTGACGACGTGGCCAGAGGCATTCCACTAGTTACTGCTGCTGCTACTGTCATTACAAGGAAGACAAGATGGATTATGAAATGAGTGAGTTTGTGATGTGTTCTACGTTTATCCAAACGATTTTTTTTTCTTTCATCACTGTGAGAACAATGTACGAGTGTGTGTACAGAGATAGAGAGATCTTTCAACACAATTAATTTTTGGATTGTCGTTGCAACCAGAATTGCTGTGGAATAAGATAACTGGAAATACGTGTCATATGTGGATTTGCTTGCTATTATTTATCTAAGTTCATTACATGCGAGGATTCACTTTCAAACAGTATGGAAAGTAGACATTTCGGATATGTCTTTAAGAATGTGTATATGCAAAAGATTAATTTGGATCTACTGCTGGAAGAAAGAAAAAAAAAAAACATCCTGAAAGGTGTTAGATAAAGTTGTTCTTTACATACAGGATGATCAAATACCATTTTGCAGTAAATATAGAGGAAAAGGTAGATCCCAAAGGACTGAAAACGGTGGATGACTAGAATACACGACTGTCATGAAAATAGTAACAAAAGATAATAGCTTATGACACGTAACCATCTTGATTCTAGATACAACATCGATCATGGGAGCTAAGCAATTCTCCCTCTGTAGCTTTTGTGTCAGTTTGACGTCGATGATATCAGTAATATTACGTCTATCTGAGCCATCTAGTTTCAAGTTACAAATCCGAAAACGATCCAAGTGAATTACATAAACGAGACAACCCAACCAGTTCGTACTCTTGACAGCAGATTACCACGTACGTCGGGTGTTCGATCCGTTGGTCGTTTGTACCCAACAACAGTTTTTCTTTTTTTTTTGTAAGATTTCAGAGGCCAACTGATTATATTATCTTTAGTTTTAGTCATCCAGTGACGCTGAAAGACAACACCAATCGAATGAGCATGGAAACTGGACAGACACTTTATTCTTGAGTTTCATAATGGAGGCGATGAAAGAACAAAATCATACATGACTCTAGTAATAGTGAACTACAAACTGGATTCCTTATGTTTTTGTTTGTTTTTAGTATTTTGCTGGATTACATATAGTCTAGTTCACTTCAAGCGGAAGATGTCCTTATTGCTACATACGATCTTTGACAACATCATTCTGCGTTTCTTCTGTGTTCAAACGTTGAGTGATGTTATTGCCTTGACTTCTGGATTTTCCACGCCATGAGTCACGCATGGGAACGCCTGGGTTCGAATCCTGGGAGCGGCAGTCGACCCACAGCCATTTCCAGCTCGTCATCCTACCTTAAGGGCTCTTCCATTAATGTGTGCTTGAGGTGCAGGTGTATATGTGTTTATATACATATATGCGTGCATACATCCACTGTTAAGACACGGGTCAACAACAGCGTAAAACGCTTTTCTCGTAACACACTAATAGTAATTAGACGCCAGTTTCATGACGCTGACGGTAAACAGTTCTTCAAAAGATGCAAGAACGGGATTACCAGAAGCCAGAACGGGAAATTAATCAAGGAACGTGTTGGAAGTGTACTTTTAAAGTATTACAGTAGTGGCTGAAAGACAAAATTGTGAATGTGGATAGCATACAAAAAAGCTTAAAAAGTATTATGATGATACAGTTTATTATTTTCATACTTGATCGCCGTTTTCCGCGTTAGCCAAGTAGCGCATGGAGCAGACAAAAAAATGCTGCATCCGCTCATATCCATTCCATAGCTGTCATGTTAAATGCCCGGAAACCACAGCGCCTTATCTACAACCAGGCATCACATACCTTTCCATGGCTTACTCCAGTCACTTCACAAGCCCCCAGTGGATCAGAACAGAGACACCGAGTCGACCCCTTTAAACCAAAACATTCCAATTCATTCTATCCTGTGCACACCTCTCACCCTCATGCATGTTTAAGCCCCAACCTTTCAAAATCTTTTTTGCCTCATCCTTCTATCTCCAATATGCTCTCCCCGTTCTTGTTCCCTCCACTTGACACATGTATCCTCTTTGTTAACCTTTCCTCTCTCATCCTATCTATATGTCCAAACCACTTCACCCTCGTCTCTCTCACTCACAATCCTTTTACTGCCACGCTTCTCTCTTACCGTTTCATTACTTATTCAATGAAACTCGACTCTCTCACTCACTCTCCTTTTACTACCACATTTCTCTCTTACCGTTTCATTACTCGATGAAACCACCTCACAGTACACATTGTCCTCAAACATTTTATTTCCAACACATCTACCTTCCTCCGCATTGCCTTGGCTATAGTTCATGCCTCGTATCAATATGATATTGTTGGTACTACTGTACACTAAATACACATACTTATTAAACATATAGCAATCATACATTCTGTTTATAGAGTATCGAAAGCGGAGTATTTG
>NC_092233.1:18748923-18798923 GCF_036320965.1 Panulirus ornatus | reverse complement strand
TGTGGGAGGCAAGTTGTTAGAAGCAGTGAAAAGTTTTTATCGAGGATGTAAGGCATGTGTACGTGTAGGAAGAGAGGAAAGTGATTGGTTCTCAGTGAATGTAGGTTTGCGGCAGGGGTGTGTGATGTCTCCATGGTTGTTTAATTTGTTTATGGATGGGGTTGTAAGGGAGGTAAATGCAAGAGTCCTGGAAAGAGGGGCAAGTATGAAGTCTGTTGGGGATGAGAGAGCTTGGGAAGTGAGTCAGTTGTTGTTCGCTGATGATACAGCGCTGGTGGCTGATTCATGTGAGAAACTGCAGAAGCTGGTGACTGAGTTTGGTAAAGTGTGTGGAAGAAGAAAGTTGAGAGTAAATGTGAATAAGAGCAAGGTTATTAGGTACAGTAGGGGTGAGGGTCAAGTCAATTGGGAGGTGAGTTTGAATGGAGAAAAACTGGAGGAAGTGAAGTGTTTTAGATATCTGGGAGTGGATCTGTCAGCGGATGGAACCATGGAAGCGGAAGTGGATCATAGGGTGGGGGAGGGGGCGAAAATTTTGGGAGCCTTGAAAAATGTGTGGAAGTCGAGAACATTATCTCGGAAAGCAAAAATGGGTATGTTTGAGGGAATAGTGGTTCCAACAATGTTGTATGGTTGCGAGGCGTGGGCTATGGATAGAGATGTGCGCAGGAGGATGGATGTGCTGGAAATGAGATGTTTGAGGACAATGTGTGGTGTGAGGTGGTTTGATCGAGTAAGTAACGTAAGGGTAAGAGAGATGTGTGGAAATAAAAAGAGCGTGGTTGAGAGAGCAGAAGAGGGTGTTTTGAAATGGTTTGGGCACATGGAGAGAATGAGTGAGGAGAGATTGACCAAGAGGATATATGTGTCGGAGGTGGAGGGAACGAGGAGAAGAGGGAGACCAAATTGGAGGTGGAAAGATGGAGTGAAAAAGATTTTGTGTGATCGGGGCCTGAACATGCAGGAGGGTGAAAGGAGGGCAAGAAATAGAGTGAATTGGAGTCATGTGGTATACAGGGGTTGACGTGCTGTCAGTGGATTGAAGCAAGGCATGTGAAGCGTCTGGGGTAAACCATGGAAAGCTGTGTAGGTATGTATATTTGCGTGTGTGGACGTGTGTATGTACATGTGTATGGGGGGGGGGGTTGGGCCATTTCTTTCGTCTGTTTCCTTGCGCTACCTCGCAAACGCGGGAGACAGCGACAAAGTATAAAAAAAAAAAAAAAAAAAAAAATATATATATATATATATATATACATAAACACCCATACGCACACATACACATTCATATACATATATGCGCATGTGTTACAAATTCATTCTTGCTGCCTTCATCCATTTTCGTCGTCACCCCGCCGCACATGAAATAGCGTTCCAGCGAGGTAGAGCCAGGAAAAGACGAAAAGGCCACATTCGTTCACACTTATATCTGGTATACCACATGGTTCCAATTCACTCTATTCCTTGCACGCATTTCACCCTCCTGTATGATCAGGCCCCGATCGCCCAGAATCTTTTTCACTCCATCTTTCCACCTCCAATTTGGTCTCCCACTTCTCCTTGTACCCTCCACTTCTGGCACATATATCCTTCTTGTTAATCTTTCCTCACTCATTCTTTCCATATGTCCAAACCATTTCAAAACACCCTCTTCTGTTCTCTCAACCACTCTCTTTCGGTTACCACGCATCTCTCTTACCCTTTCATTACTTACTCGATCAAACCGCCTTACACCACATATTGTCCTGAAACATTTCATTTCCAACATATGCACCCTCCTCCGCACAACTCTATCTATAGCCCACGCCTCGCAACCATATAACATTGTTGGAACCACTATTCCTTCAAACATACTCATTTTTGCTCTTCGAGATAACGTTCTCGCCTTCCACACATTCTTCAACGCTCCCAGAACCTTCGCACCCTCCCCCAACATGTGACTCACTTCCGCTTCCATGGCTCCATCCGCTGCTAAATCCACTCCCTAATATCTAAAACACTTCACTTCCTCCAGTTTTTCTCCATTCAAACTTACCTCCCAATTAAGTTGTCTGAGATCTGTATTTCCTGGTTAAGTAAAGTCTGCTCTATTCTGTATTTTTCCCAAGTCTGTTTTCTCACCTTGGACTGTTGTCCATTGGGGACAAAATTTCGCAATGGTGACTTTAACCCGGATGCGTTGATAAGATTCTAGACCCTGAAGCAAGAGTAAGTCGAAAAGGATTAAGAAAAAATGTTTGTGCACGGAATTCACGATGTATTCATGATTGTTACGAAATACATGGTTTACATGAAGTATACATGAAGTGTACATGTTTCATACACATTACTTCAACTTCCCCTGAGGATGTGAAAAGATATAGATACACGTACTCTAAAAAAAGAATTATAAACACGGACAAAAATGACAAAAAATTCGGAAATACATACGTGGCCATAATTACGCATGACACCTAAGAACAGGAAAGCATGTACAGACGCTTGTGAACATATTCAAAAATTCAATCTATTCTGAGAACAGAATATTTTATTAAATGATGTCAAAAAAAAAATGACATCAGTTTCACTATTCGTAATAAGGACTTATACGTCAGTAAAGCGCGGAACACACGCTCGAATAAAGCAAGATATTGGAGTACATATCTGTTGGCAAGCAGAAGGCCCTCTCACAGACTACGCTCACAGTGGGAGTGAATGACAACTCATAGACCTTAACAGTATATCGCTGAGGAAGTTTAAACACACGATAGACATTTGAATGTCACCCTTAACATATTCATTACAAGGACCTTTTTTTTTTATATAGAATCTAATGTAAAAGGCTTAGCTATGTGGCTAAATTTTGGTTCTATTAGTTTAGGTGGTAAGGTGTGGTAGGGAGTGGAGTTTAGGTGGTAGTGTGCGGAGGGGCTATGGCAGGGTGAGGTGAGGTATAGAGCTCAGGTGGTGGGGTGAGAAGAAGTGTGGTGGAGTGTGGCGGGGATATTGTTTTTGTTAGATCAAGTGATTAGTTGAATTAGGTGTATGTTAACATGACGAAAATGAAACAATTCCACAATAGTGCAGTAGAATCATTACCTCTGTATTACAGGTTACAGGAATATATATATATATATATATATATATATATATATATATATATATATATATATATATATATATATATATATATATATGAGCGGGGGGCTGGAAATCTTCCCCTCTCGTTTTTTTTTTTTTTTTTTTTTAATTTTCCAAAACAAGGAACAGAGAAGGGGGCCAGGTGAGGATATTCCCTCCAAGGCCCAGTCCTCTGTTCTTAACGCTACCTCGCTAACGCGGGAAATGGCGAATAGTTTGAAAGAAAAAGAAAAAAGAATATATATATATATATATATCATATAAAGCTCCATCAGCCAGGATCGAACCTGGGACCCCTTGTGCAAGAGGCAGGCATGCTAACCGTTAGGCTAAGGGACTGTATAATAGAAAAACAACTATTCGAAATACTAACCACTCGAATACCCTTCGTCTCACTATATATATATATATATATATATATATATATATATATATATATATATATATATATATATATATATATATATATATATTTCTTTCTTTTCTTTCGTACTATTCGCCATTTCCCACGTCAGCGAGGTAGCGTTAAGAACAGAGGAATGGGCCTTTGAGGGAACATCCTCACCTGGCCCCCTTCTCTGTTCCTTCTTTTGGAAAATTGAAAAAAACGAGAGGGGAGGATTTCCAGCCACCCGCTCCCTCCCCTTTTAGTCGCCTTCTACGACACGCAGGGAATACGTGGGAAGTATTCTTTCTCCCCTATCCCCAGGGATGTATGTATATTTATTTATTTATTACATAGATGGGAAACAGACTCTGAAATATGTATTATATTCCCAGCGACAAGGCAAAATATATATATATATATATATATATATATATATATATATATATATATATATATATATATATATATATATATATATATATATATATATATATATCGCTACCACACCACATATACTGTTTTACAGTTTATCTCTCCCGTCTGTCTACGGGTACACTTCACTGTATAAATGGTTCATACAGTTCTGTTACAAGATTCAGGAAGAGTTTATAAGTACAGTCACAAGGGCTCGTAGTACTTATGACGTTACTGGCCAGCCAGCCATCCGGGTGTAACGCGTTATCAAGTTCTCTGACTTTTCCGGGATGTTATCACACATGACGCAAGGGAGCTGAAATTCTAACCAATGTTTTTTTCTTTTAATCTTAGTTGAGACCTCAATCAAGGCCGTCCCATTAACGATATATATATATATATATATATATATATATATATATATATATATATATATATATATATATATATATATATATATATATATATATATATATCCTAGCCTGAGCCAGGTACCCATTTTATCGACCAAACTGCCACAAACAGGATTCGAACCTATCCGCTCGACCCTGGTCGGCCCGTGAATGCGTCACGGTGGGGAACGCTAACTGATACACCAGTATATTCCTGTGTATGATGAAGACATCTTCACTCATTAGAAATTCTCTCTCTTTATACAATCTTTGTACGGTACTTATTTTCCTAAACATGCTGTGTGTCATCTCTTGTTGACATAGAGATCCTATCTTCCTTGCGTTTTGGCTCTACACACACACACACACACACACACACACACACATACACACACACACACACACACACACACACACACACACACATACACTTCTGGGTAGATGTATCGACAACAGATAACACCACTGTACTCCAGTGTTGTTAAGGTCAGCGTACCAACAACAAAGTCTTCTGCGTGTGTAAAGGAACCCGTGTGTGTGTGTGTGTGTGTGTGTGTGTGTGTGTGTGTGTGTGTGTGTGTGTGTGTGTGTGTTGAGTCATGATTATATCCGTATCATCACTTTATCGTGAATGCTGATGAGAGTACGTGTTGTCGTACACATACTGACCAACTGGAGGAGGAAAACATGATGCAATCAGGTAGAAATGCATCACATTGTCAAAGTTGGTCAATATTATGGATTATTATCGAGTATCAGTTCCATATCAACATGTACACAAAGACCGAACGACTACTGTTTCATTTTTTTGTGATTTTGGTATTGAAAAATTTTTTTCATCTTGTATACTGAATGTTCTCTTTTCCATTATTATTTACGAAGAGTTTTCATCATCAGTAAATTGCTGTAAAAATGCGACCCATGAAAGACTGGATATTGTGTGTATGTGTGTGTGTGTGTGTGTGTGTGTGTGTGTGTGTGTTATTCAAAGTATGATGAATTTCTTCATCCCAAATAAATTCAGTCCATGATGGACTTTGCTGTACAAAATCAAACTTGATTAGATTATGTCAGAATGATATATATATATATATATATATATATATATATATATATATATATATATATATATATATATATATATTATTATTATTATTTTATTATTTTTATTATACTTTGTCGCTGTCTCCCGCGTTTGCGAGGTAGCGCAAGGAAACAGACGAAAGAAATGGCCCAACCCACCCCCCCCCATACACATGTATATACATACGTCCACACACGCAAATATACATACCTACACAGCTTTCCATGGTTTACCCCAGACGCTTCACATGCCTTGCTTCAATCCACTGACAGCACGTCAACCCCGGTATACCACATCGCTCCAATTCATTCTATTCCTTGCCCTCCTTTCACCCTCCTGCATGTTCAGGCCCCGATCACACAAAATCTTTTTCACTCCATCTTTCCACCTCCAATTTGGTCTCCCTCTTCTCCTTGTTCCCTCCACCTCCGACACATATATCCTCTTGGTCAATCTTTCCTCGCTCATCCTCTCCATGTGCCCAAACCACTTCAAAACACCCTCTTCTGCTCTCTCAACCACGCTCTTTTTATTTCCACACATCTCTCTTACCCTTACGTTACTCACTCGATCAAACCACCTCACACCACACATTGTCCTCAAACATCTCATTTCCAGCACATCCATCCTCCTGCGCACAACTCTATCCATAGCCCACGCCTCGCAACCATACAACATTGTTGGAACCACTATTCCTTCAAACATACCCATTTTTGCTTTCCGAGATAATGTTCTCGACTTCCACACATTCTTCAAGGCCCCCAGGATTTTCGCCCCCTCCCCCACCCTATGATCCACTTCCGCTTCCATGGTTCCATCCGCTGCCAGATCCACTCCCAGATATCTAAAACACTTCACTTCCTCCAGTTTTTCTCCATTCAAACTCACCTCCCAATTGACTTGACCCTCAACCCTACTGTACCTAATAACCTTGCTCTTATTCACATTTACTCTTAACTTTCTTCTTCCACACACTTTTCCAAACTCAGTCACCAGCTTCTGTAGTTTCTCACATGAATCAGCCACCAGCGCTGTATCATCAGCGAACAACAACTGACTCACTTCCCAAGCTCTCTCATCCCCAACAGACTTCATACTTGCCCCTCTTGCCAAAACTCTTGCATTTACCTCCCTAACAACCCCATCCATAAACAAATTAAACAACCATGGAGACATCACACACCCCTGCCGCAAACCTACATTCACTGAGAACCAATCACTTTCCTCTCTTCCTACACGTACACATGCCTTACATCCTCGATAAAAACTTTTCGCTGCTTCTAACATATATATATATATATATATATATATATATATATATATATATATATATATATATATATATATATATATATATATATATATAAATATATATATATATATATATATATATATATATATATATATATATATATATATATATATATATATATATATATATATACAGAAAACGAATTCCTGTTCTGCTTTGATCAGGTAGACTTATGATCTGAGTACACACAGTACGACCCTTGACTACGTACTGTGAGTTCGGTCGTGGCTCACAGTTTAGGTTGTGCGCGGCGTTGTCGTGCTCAAGTGGTTGGGTTAATCTTGGTTAGATACGGAGTAAGGTAAATTATCAGTACGAGGGCTATCTATACCCAACCACACAGTTCCGTTCATCAGTGGGTTTTTTTTACCTTTTATCTTTGTAAGGTGAGTGATTGATAAGGGGGTCCTCTCTCTCTCTCTCTCTCTCTCTCTCTCTCTCTCTCTCTCTCTCTCTCTCTCTCTCTCTCTCTCTCTCTCTCTCTCTCTCTATCTCTCTCTATCTGTCTATCTATCTATCTCTGTTGAGTTACGGAAATTATGATCCGTCTAGAAATTTGAAGTTACTGTTAAAAATCTAAGTAGAACACTTAGGATTAAATGACGAACAGTGATTTTATCATATTTACTCATCATTATCTACAATAGGTCCAAGATCTGTTAGATTTCTGGCTCGATGATATATATATATATTTTTTTTTTTTTTTTTTGCTTTGTCGCTGTCTCCCGCGTTTGCGAGGTAGCGCAAGGAAACAGACGAAAGAAATGGCCCAACCCACCCTCATACACATGCCTTGATTCAATCCACTGACAGCACGTCAACCCCGGTATACCACATCGCTCCAATTCACTCTATTCTTTGCCCTCCTTTCACCCTCCTGCATGTTCAGGCCCCGATCACACAAAATCTTTTTCACTCCATCTTTCCACCTCCAATTTGGTCTCCCTCTTCTCGTTCCCTCCACCTCCGGCACATATATCCTCTTGGTCACTCTTTCCTCACTCATTCTCTCCATGTGACCAAACCATTTCAAAACACCCTCTTCTGCTCTCTCAACCACGCTCTTTTTATTTCCACACATCTCTCTTACCCTTACGTTACTTACTCGATCAAACCACCTCACACCACACATTGTCCTCAAACATCTCATTTCCAGCACATCCATCCTCCTGCGCACAACTCTATCCATAGTCCACGCCTCGCAACCATACAACATTGTTGGAACCACTATTCCTTCAAACATACCCATTTTTGCTTTCCGAGATAATGTTCTCGACTTCCACACATTCTTCAAGGCTCCCAGAATTTTCGCCCCCTCCCCCACCCTATGATCCACTTCCGCTTCCATGGTTCCATCCGCTGCCAGATCCACTCCCAGATATCTAAAACACTTCACTTCCTCCAGTTTTTCTCCATTCAAACTCACCTCCCAATATATATATATATATATATATATATATATATATATATATATATATATATATATATATATATATATCTATTTATTTATTTATTTTGCTTTGTCGCTGTCTCCCGCGTTTGCGAGGTAGCGCAAGGAAACAGACGAAAGAAATGGCCCAACCCACCCCCATACACAATGTATACACACACACGCGTCCACACACGCAAATATACATACCTATACATCTCAGTGTACACATATATATACATACACAGACACATACATATATATCCATGCACACAATTCACACTGTCTGCCCCCATTCACTCCCATCGCCACCTCGCCACACATGGAATACCATCCCCCTCCCCCCTCATGTGTGCGAGGTTGCACTAGGAAAAGACAACAAAAGCCCCATTCGTTCACACTCAGTCTCTAGCTGCCACGTAATAATGCCTGAAACCACAGCTCCCTTTCCACATCCAGGCCCCACACAACTTTCCATGGTTTACCCCAGACGCTTCACATGCCCTGATTTAATCCACTGACAGCACGTCAACCCCGGTATACCACATCGATCCAATTCACTCTATTCCTTGCCCTCCTTTCACCCTCCTGCATGTTCAGGCCCCGATAACACAAAATCTTTTTCACTCCATCTTTCCACCTCCAATTTGGTCTCCCACTTCTCCTCGTTCCCTCCACCTCCGACACATATATCCTCTTGGTCAATCTTTCCTCACTCATTCTCTCCATGTGCCCAAACCATTTCAAAGCACCCTCTTCTGCTCTCTCAACCACGCTCTTTTTATTTCCACACATCTCTCTTACCCTTACATTTCTTACTCGATCAAACCACCTCACACCACACATTGTCCTCAAACATCTCATTTCCAGCACATCCACCCTCCTGCGCACAACTCTATCCATAGCCCACGCCTCGCAACCATACAACATACATTGTTGGAACCACTATTCCTTCAAACATACCCATTTTTGCTTTCCGAGATAATATATATATATATATATATATATATATATATATATATATATATATATATATATATATATATATATATATATATATATATAGTATTGGAGAGTTACATACATAGTCATGATATGGTATGAGAACAAGGTGTGTGTGTGTGCAAACCTACCATTATGGGGGACATTACTCAAAGGAGTTATGAGAACTGTTCAACGTAATCAGGTAATGAGGGATGTGGTACACGAGATCCTTCTGTCTCATTTGTATTGTGTCTCCTGCATTGCATAGCAGACACTTACGGATCGTTTTCTTCATCGTCGTCATTTTCCTCCGTCGTTGTAAGGCAACAGCTTCTCCAGTTACTCAACTCTGGTCATAACTTTAAAAAGAAATCCCATGATTAATCAACTTGATACACTTCTCTCCACAGGTTCTACAAAATACAATGAATTGAAGAAAGTTATAATCCCCATAACTCCTATTTGCATTTTGCCTTTGAGTTAGGTCTCGATAAAATCTGGAATTAAATTTTGCTATTGGAACTTCACACAGATTTCGTTTTTTTAGATGTTTCTCAACAGTATTTCCACCCATTGTTATGTTACTCCCAGTAACTCGACTGCGCTCTCCGAGGCGCAGGTGACCCATGGCAAATCCGTCTTGTAACAAGAGTGATAAGAGAGGTTTAGATAGATAGTGCAATCTTGCAACTACTCCAATACCCACATTACGCAAGACTCTCGCGTTGAATCATCACTTCCTATGTTTGGGGGAAAAACTGAAGTTACTGGTTATATCTGACTCATGGTTTTCTTACCACATGACGACATGGCTCTACCTAGGTGATGTATACAGGTATCCACATAAGGACACGGCTTTATCCAGGTCATATACACAGGTGTATAACAGTCTTCCAGATGTGTCAGGTCACATGTTCAAGTACATCTGAATCTTCCAGAGGTCAGGTCACATGTTCACTTACATCTGGATCTTCCAGAGGTCAGGTCATATGTTCACATACATCTGGATCTTCCAGAGGTCAGGTCACATGTTCACGTACATCTGGATCTTCCAGAGGTCAGGTCACATGTTCACATACACCTGAATCTTTCAGAGGTCAGGTCATATGTTCACATACATCTGGGTCTTCCAGAGGTCAGGTCACATGTTCACATACACCTGAATCTTCCAGAGGTCAGGTCACATGTTCACATACACCTGAATCTTCCAGAGGTCAGGTCACATGTTCACATACACCTAAATCTTCCAGAGGTCAGGTCACATGTTCACATACACATGAATCTTCCAGAGGTCAGGTCGTATGTTCAACGTACACCTGAATCTTCCAGAGGTCAGGTCACATGTTCACATACACCTGAATCTTTCAGAGGTCAAGAATCGGCGTAAGGAGGCCGACTCAGAGTCCAGAGACTGGTGGGACATGGTGTACACCATGGGCATGCCCACGTTGTATATCCTGGGCCTCATCATGGGCATCGTCGGAGCCATCTGCATGGGCACCATCACCAGATACTGGTCCGAACTCACCACTCCCACGTGCTTCCTCTACTCCCAGGTAAGCACTGGGTCGACCTCACTACTCCCACATGCTGCCTCCTACTCCCAGGTAAGCACTGAGTCGACCTCACCACTCCCAAATGCTGCCTCTACTCCCAGGTAAGCACTGGGTCGACCTCACTACTCCCACATGCTGCCTCCTACTCCCAGGTAAGCACTGAGTCGACCCTACCACTCCCACGTGCTTCCTCTACTCCCAGGTAAGCACTGAGTCGACCTCACCACTCCCACGTGCTGCCTCTACTCTCAGGTAAGCACTGGGTCGACCTCACCACTCCCACGTACTGCCTCTACTCTCAGGTAAGCACTGAGTCGACCTCACCACTCCCACGTGCTGCCTCTACTCTCAGGTAAGCACTGGGTCGACCTCACCACTCCCACGTGCTGCCTCTACTCCCAGGTAAGCACTGAGTCGACCCTACCACTCCCACGTGCTTCCTCTACTCCCAGGTAAGCACTGGGTCGACCTTACCACTCCCACGTGCTGCCTCCTACTCCCAGGTAAGCACTGAGTCGACCTCACCACTCCCACGTGCTGCCTCCTACTCCCAGGTAAGCACTGAGTCGACCTCACCACTCCCACGTGCTGCCTCTACTCCCAGGTAAGCACTGAGTCGACCTCACCACTCCCACGTGCTGCCTCTACTCCCAGGTAAGCACTGAGTCGACCTCACCACTCCCACGTGCTCCTGCTACCCCCTCACAACTCCCACTCCTCATCACTCCCACGTGTTTCCTCAGTTCCAAGATGACCAACATACAGTTCTCATTGTTGGCTTGTGTTGTTTCGTCAATTATTACATAAAGTTCCTGAATATCACAGTTCTTCGAGTTTATTTCGTACATATATCTAAACCCCGTTAGGTTCCTGAGCATCAGTGTCATGATCCAATGAAATATTTAGAACAGTGGTGGTCGACTCATGTGGCCCATGAAGTAAACAGAATATTGATAAAGGCTGTGATGAATGGAAGGTTGATGCAATCTGCTTCCATCACAATGTGTTTAGAAAATGAACTAAAGTCGAATGATAAATGTAGATCATTCAGTCAGTATTGCTTCCATGTGAACATTTACCCTAATTTTTTTTTTCGTAATAATGTGGTCTTTTATACTATTAAAAAGAGATTATATAAATTCCCGAAACTATCTCTATGAAGGAGACGCTTGAACGTCGAGTTTTATATATGATTACAATACAAAACTGCTCCTAGCAAAGGGTCGATTAAAGATCAAATTTGTCTGTTTGGCAAGGTAGGAAAGAGGAGAATAGAACAAGAACAGGTAGTGGAAAGTTCCCCTTGTGGAGGCCATTGCTCACGTTGTCTAGGAAGGGAGGAAGTAAAGGGATATGTTGGAATCTGTTAGTAACCGCTCTGTAGGGGTCGAAGTTGGTAGGAGTAAAGGTACACTCGGGCAGGTACAGGTAAAGTAATTCCAAGTTAGGGAAGCCAAGAGACAGATGGGGACTGAGGATGTACAGGACAATTTGGGGTCACCATCGAGCTTCTTTCTCCCAATGCTGTACACACACACACACACACACACACACACACACACACACGTGCCAAAAACGAGAAGCTTAAGTCAAACGTCAAAATATTTTATGTTAATACACGTAGCGTTCGTTGCAAATTTTTGGAGTCAGAAACAAAGGCTTTGGAACAAAATTACGATATGAGTCGCATTTCGAAATCCTGGTTATGCGACTCTAATATTAATCCCGTACTATAAAGATTTAGATGTTGATGAAATCAACTCCATTTTTGTTGAAGTTAAAGATACACTTCGAAATGAAATACTAGAGGATTATTCTTTAGGCCCCCTGCACAGACAACAATGGTCGATGAATGACATCTATATCGTTAATGAAAACGATATGAACGTAGCTTGGGAAAGTTTCAGTAATACTTTCAAAGCAGTGGATGGAACATATGTGCCAATGCGTATAAGACAGAATTGTTTCAAGACGAACCCGAAGTGATGGAGCATTGTCATTAAAAAGTACTTGCTGTCTAGGAAAGAAGCGCATAAGACAAGAGCCACATAACCACCAAGACAAAGTAGATTCCGTAAATCTGCGTAGAGAAATTAAGAGACTTGTACGTCAAAGCTAACGTCATTTTGCAGCGCGTATTGCTGAAAGTAGCAAAAGAAATCCTGGAGAGTTTTATAGTTATGTTAGAAGTAAGAATATTATTACCCACTTAGTTGGGCCATTAATCACAGAAAATGGTAATGGTAGGGATTTCTAATTAAAGTCTCAGGAAGTTATTCTCACTGTGCAATTCACTGGTCTCCGTCTTGAATGCTGCGTCCATTTTTGGTTACCTTGCTTGAGGAAAGACATAGACAGAATGGAGAGAGGACAGAGGCGAGCTACGACGATCATTCTTCGTCTGAGAAATAAATCCTATAAAAGCCAAATAAGAGAACTGAACCCATTTAGCTTAGAGAAGGTTTAGCGATGATCAAATACAAGTCTTAAGAATTATATAAGGTTTCAACGATCTTCATCTCACGAGCTACTTAAGGATACAGTCGTCTGGTGTCACCTTAGCGATGGATATGATAATACTCGTGTGCCAACGATTTATCTCAAATGAGGCGAAGTACTTTTTCTTCAAAAGAATTGTTAACTTATGATACGATTTACCAATTAGGGTAGTTGAAAGCAGTACTATGAATACGTTTAAGCATAGACTTGATGAATATCTTATTTCATATCCAAGACATACATTATTTGCACCTCCTTAGCTATACGATAAATGTCCATGTCTTCCTCATTGAAAATTTTTAAGTCTTTCTACTCCTACCATATTAATCAATGATTCTCTTTTTCCCTTCCACTATCGCAAACAGCCTCGTCAGACTGTTTGAATATGAGCGTCGCAGATACGTATATTCTGTTAATTATTTGAAAATATTATGAAACAAATTGTTGACTAGTTGGAAAAATAAAGAACTTTTTGAGTATATGGCAACATTATCACAGCGTGAAGATAACACAATATATGGCAACAACAGTTGTATTCAGTTGTTTCTTCAATTTAAGGCGCTCGCAGTAGATCCGAAGAAGACATCACCAAAGTATCTATCTCACAGTTCCTTGCTCTCAAGTTGAATGGTTTTGCACATGCCAGGTTGAGGGTTGCTAAGGGTTGAGGGGAGGAGACTATGTCTCTACCTGGATTGAGGCGATGGCATCGAAGAGTTCACCTGGTGCTTTCTCTATAGAATCTTAAAGGATACCCTTATCTAATGAATAGGATTTAAGTCATTATTTAGATAGACATACATTTTTTTTTTTCTATAGAGCTTTACCAACGAGGTCGAAATACTACTTGATTTAATTGTTGATTAATGAAGGTTATTGATTGATCATACAACCAGAAGACCTTTCGTATGTGGTTCCTGCAGTTTCGAAGCTGCACTCCAATTAGGAGGAGAGAAATGATGGACTCCTTTTGGAGAGAAAACTTCCTCTTTCGTCAACAGCCTTTCCAAAGGCGACTTTTCACTCGCAGTTTAATCACATGAGGACAGAGTCCGGTAACACCAGTGACTGTCATCATTCACCAAGAAATGTTTGAGCGTAAACCAACGTTTTCCTAATAAAAGACAAACTCCCGTTTTCTCTTCTCCAGACGGCCTCACACTCCATCTTCTACCACTTTGGGAGTTCCCTCTCCGTCTGCAACTGGGTGACTTACGGGGCCACGACTGGTCTCCTGCTGGCTGTCATCTGTGGCATTTACTATGCCATCAAGGTGAGAAAATTATCTCTGGGAAACACACAACGCGTATCATTATCTTTCATATCCAAAGCGTTGAGATGAAGAGGAGGATAACCTCACACAATATGAGAAAGAATGAACCATGATCACGTTGTTCTATAAACTCTTTAGCTTAATTGAGTCATAATTTCTCATAGCTTAGTTCTGCTAACTCCACAACGATGTTTTTAGCTTTTTACCATATTCCCTTTCATGCTGTATTACTTCAAATAGTTTGGTCACCAAATCCTCCCACACCCAGACCTGTGAGTACTCTTAATACACCATATGAATGACTCTACCTCTTGTACTCTCTAATATACATCTGAGCTCCACATCACTCTCACAGTTTCGCCATTCTTCTCGCTTAACTCATATTTTTCTCATCTTTTTTCACTCTCATCTTCATCCTTCTCGCTTGATCCACAATTCCTCCCTCTTTTCTCCATCGTTTTCACTTAATGCACATTTCCTCCCACCATCACTATCGTTTCATTCACATTTCCTCCTTCTCTTCTCCATCGTTCTCGCCTGATTCAATTTTATCCTCCCTCTCTTCTCCATCAGTCTCCTGAGTCTTCGTCAGTAGCAGTAGCAAACTTTCTTTAATTTCAATTTTCCCTTTTTTTTTCTCGTTCGTCTCACAGGTACGAGGACGAGATGAAGTCGACCTTCCCGTCACCCTGGTAACTGCAGGGATCATTCTCGCTACCCTCCTCCTATTGGCTGCCTCTTGCACCCTGGCGGAGGGGATGAGGATCACCTGCGCCTCCATGGGACTCAACTCCGCCAACAACAAGGGCAGTTCGTGCTACAATAAACTGGACACGAGAGTAAGCAGCTCATTAATGGGTAGTTAGCAGAAGGAATATGCACAATGCACATTAGAAATTATCCTGATTCTTTGATATTTCACATATTTATATGATATTTTGTCTATAAATCATTAATAAAGACATATCGAAGATCATGTTGATTTGCATAAGATTTTAGTTTGGATCTACGGACCTGAATAGCCTATTGTATCATATATCACAATGGATGTGCATGAAGATCGTTTATATATACAAAAAAAAGGAGGTGAAAGAAGTCATTTTTGAAAGGGGTGGTGATAATATGATGCTAATGGTGATGATTCGATGAAGGGTTGGTAATGCTATCCTTTGTTTCAGGTTATGAACTACAACCTGCCCATACAAACCTCCACCATGGTTCGCATCTCCATGTACTCAATGTGGGGTTCGACGGCCATCTTCTTCTGCGTCACCTACTTCCATCTGGCTGAGCACTACAGGCGAATCCGCCTCTCAGACTAGCTGGACCGGCCTAACCCAAGAGCAATACCCGACATCACCCAGTGTTGTCGCCCATTAATTCAAATCAAGGTTGAGTTATCTCACACTCATTTCTACATCTTTTCTCTCTCTCTTCATCTCTTTCTAATCCATCTTTTCTCTCTCTCTCTCTCTCTCTCTCTCTCTCTCTCTCTCTCTCTCTCTCTCTCTCTCTCTCTCTCTCTCTCTCTCTCTCTCTTTACTACCTCTCGCTTTCTTTCGTCCTTTTAAGGACTTATTGAAAATTGATCTCTTTAACGAAACGTATCATTGCATGATTCGTTTGACGTGAACCGTTGGGAAAAAAAAGAAAAACACATCCACTGTTGTAGTTGTAGATTCTGTACACCTTTATGAAAATCCATATCAGCATGTTAGTTAAGAGCTCCCGTGTTACCAAGAATGGTTCGATACCATTTGTTATATAGGTTGTTAAGTCATTTAGTAAATGCCCCAGAATATGACCTGTGTTCAGAATTCCTTGCAGAAGTTTTCAGAAGGTTGGGTGGGTGACCTTCAGACAGAACCATTTCTCTTTTAATGTAATGACCAAAGCCGTTGTAGGTAGCGTTGTGAAGGAAAGCTTGTAGCGTATGTACGTTGAATGTGAGTTATATGTCAGTAGCATTAATCATTCTGTTACAGTAAACTCTGTATATAAGCATTCTTTTTCCTCGCTTATAGAAGTTACTCTTTTTTTTTTCTTTTTTACACGTTGTGTATAAGTACAATGCTCTAATACTTGTAGTATTTTAGACTAGAGACACAATCACGATCATCAAGGATCTAGTGGAAACTAGTGGTCCATTTGTCTGTGGATAATGACTTTCCTTTATTTTCTTTTATTTCGTTACCGCCATTAATGAATAGTGAAGGACCTCAGAGTTCAATATATATGAATGAATATGGATGTGTAAGTGTGTGTGTGTGTGTGTGTGTGTGTGTGTGTGTGTGTTCCTGGACACCACCTGCGTATGAGGGCATCGCGGGTGAGAAAGAGTCACTCCGACGAGGCTGTATCATCATCTGTTGAGGCAAAAGGAGTACAGTCTCGCCGAAGAACGTCCCGCTCCGACAGGAGCCCATCCTTTCCCTGCTACTGAAAGTAACGCAGCCTGGGAGCTGCAGGAGCTCCGGGAAAATGAAGCTATTTTTGTTAGTTATAGTTTTGATCTGAATCAGATGATGTATGTGTTAAAAGGTTTGACCTGAACTTCCAAGTTGTGGTAGAATTCCATATGCTGTCCATGGATCAGATCGAATCCTAGTCTTAAATGATTTCTCTATACTCTTAGGTTTGTGTGATTTACTTCCTGAGTTTACATTTTAGTTTCATAAACATTTATGTTATTTTCAGCAGTTGTAAACACGACATTACCACAGAGGGAATTTGGATTTTGATAGATTATGGCTGGTGAGTGTTGCTTTGTAGGTGATACTGTTGTAATTTAATCAACCTGAATGTAATGAATGTATCTTACCATAGTATATAAGTTTCTTTAATATGAAAATAAAGAAAAACTAAAGTAACATTTCTATAGATGTTCTCAAGCGTCGCTTTGAATCATCCTTTCTCTTTACTACGGTAACTTGAACCAGTAACAGTATGCAGTCAATTGTCTTCATCACAGGGAACATAGGCAAAAAATATGAATTAATTTCTTTTCTAATTTCGCACTGGTCATGCATGCAGGGAAAGCGAGTATGGCCATAGAATTATGTTGAATACCCGAAGGTGTCCATTTTCGTTTCGACTGGTAACCGGTTACAATATGATAGTTTAATAGCCCTGAAAGCCCTAATAATTAACCATCTTGTTCTACTTAAGATAATGGCATTTGCGAGGAATGAGACCTGCATTAGATGTACACTGAGCCTCAGGAGTTCGCGAGCACGTACTTGGTAGTATGTTCATGTTAACTGAGCCGGTAACAATGTATGGGAGGAGGAGTTAGGGTGCGTGGAACACAGCTCAGCGACGTGAACTGACTGTGGAATAGATGGCCACTCATGAAACACTCGAATTGTTCTTGCAGACAGATCTCGTAGTACGTTCTGTATAATTGATAACGATCAGGCGCGTGAAAAACACCCACGAATGTTAAATAACGTAATATTTCGTTGCGTTGCTTAGATCTGCAGTTGTCGTACAGCATATGTCAATCATCACGTGAAAACTATGTTAGGATGACACATTATTAGCAAGAGTCCGCAGTGGAAGTCCATAAAGGAATCCGTATACCATATTGTTACATGTGAACACAATTGGTGTGTCCAACAGGGACATGCAACCTTTACCGGCGAATAGTTATGCCTTGTGACCTCTAGTGAGTTTAGAAACTCACCGTTCCTTACCTACCTCACCTCCCACACCCTCCCAAACGTTCCCTACCCCATCCTACCCCAAACTCGTAAATACACTTTAAACTCCCAGTCGGCACACCGTCAGATCGCGCAGACCAACATATAATAAGAAATGATTCCTGACAATGTGTTACTACCTCGTATTCACCATCGTCTGCCTAAAACCTTGAGCACCTCCATTCATCGCGTTTCAACCCCTCTTTCCCTCCCTCCCTCCTTCCTTCCCTCCTTTCCTGCTTTTCAACGTCTCCTCCACCCTCCCTTCCCTCCCGCAGACTATGCATTCACGGGTGGTTGAGATGGCCTTAATGTGACATATTCCACTATGGTGATTGTATAACATCATTGTTGTAACGTCACCGTTACAAATGTTCACTTCATCATTCACTGTACTTTTCCAAATTCCAATATGATCTTGCATTATCGACACTGTTAACTTGTTAGTTCCTTAAGCCCACGAGTTGGTAATATATCAAATTCTAATACCATGAACAATGTGGATTTAGTTCACAAGCTTAATGATATCCATTTTGATTTTGATTTCAAACTTAAGTTTTCATGGTTCATCCTTGTTCACAAAAGTTCCACTTAATGATCTCTATGAATATTTAGTTGATTACCAATGGTGTCTTAGATACGTTTCCTCCTTGCATAACAACTGCCCGTGCTGCGTCTTTTATTTCATTCTTGCAATTCCCCTGACGATGTGATCATTACACGAAAGTGCACTTGGGAACTTATCGTAGTTCATTTTCCTAGTGGTTATCAGCACACACACACACACACACACACACACACACACATATATATATATATATATATATATATATATATATATATATATATATATATATATATATATCAGATTTATTGCGAAAACTTGATTGGTTGGTCGGTTTGGGATTTAGCCCTATCAACTGCCAGGGTCATTCAGACCGTCAAGGTAAGCTACATCCACAAAACGAACAGTCCTCAACACCTTCTTCAGGTGTTAAAGAAAACTCTAAGATCACATCCAGTCTCACTATACATGTGACCCATGCGAAAATTTTGCTTGAGAGTTAGTTTATAAGCTCACTGGAGACAAAGTAATATTTTTAGTCAACACTTAAAATTCAAAACCACTAGGTAAGCATTGTGGAAGAATGAGATTTTCAAAAAAATCTAATCTCTAGTTGCTTTGAAAAAATATAGAAATTGGTTAGGAAAATATAATCTAGAAAACGGGACTTTACATCGCCAATGCATTGCACCCTCTGGAGTTCTAAACTGGATGGAATCGTGGTTTACTAGGTTACGCTTGTTCACGTTCGTAAAGAGTATAAAGCCAAAAAAAAAAGTTTTATTGTATGATATCTGTATTTTTCGATGCAGCGAGCAGTAAAAACATTTATTGTTTAAGGGACAATGTACAGCGGGGAGCAAATAATTACACACACACACACACACACACACACACACACACACACACACATATATATATATATATATATATATATATATATATATATATATATATATATATATATATATATATATATATATTAAGGACCACTGAATTCATAAGAGGAAACAGAGCTCACAATTCGACTAGAAACACTGAACAGAGGAAAGGACACTTACCACCAGTTACATGGTTAGAGGTTAGGTTGTTCTTGCTGTAGTCTTTCACCTCTGACGAAGGTGTTAAGAATTTTTCGGTTGTTGGATGTGTAGCTCAATGATTACGACCTGTAAGACTGTTGATAGGCATAACTGATAGGCATACAGTGGAATGAGGTGTTGAGTGTTGAGAGGTGTTGTGTGATAAGGGTGAGGTGATGTGTGGTTAGAGTGAGGTGGTGAGGGTGAGGTGATGTGAGGTGGTGTTTGGTGAGAGTGAGGTGGTGTGTGGTGGGAGTGAGGTGGTGTGTGGTTAGAGTCAGGTGGTGTGTGGTGGGAGTGAGGTGGTGTGTGGTTAGAGTCAGGTGGTGTGTGGTGGGAGTGAGGTGGTGAGAGTGACGTAGTGTTATTGACTATGTGAATGGTGAGTGTGAAGTGGTGAGTGGTGCTCACCACTTGTGAGTGGTGAGAGTCTGGTGACAAGTGGTGAAAGTGAGGTTGTGTGAGATGAGAGTGAAATGGTAAGCTTAAGCTTGTTAGTGATGAACGAGAGCTTGTATGTAGTGAGAGTGTGGTGATGAATGGTGACAACGAGTGACGATAGTGAGGTACTCTGAGGTGCTCATGAAACGGTGAGTGATGCGAGTGAGTGATGAAAATGACGGTCATGACTAGTTAGAATGAAACTGTTGATTGTGAAAGTGAGGTGGTAAATGATAGCATTACGCCTGTGAGAGTAAGACGGTGAGGGGGGCCTTTCTACATCATTAGCCCCATAACTACGTCCTTTTTTACACGTTAATCATCAAAAATGAATTTGGTTGGTTGTTTGGGTCTTAGGCCCATCAACTGTCAGGGTCATTAAGGCCATCATCATGATCATCTTCGCTCTACAAATACACCACCAGAGAAATCTTTCTAACACCTTCAGGTACAACAGATAATTCTAAGACCACACACACTCTCACTATGCATATGGCCCACCATGACAAAATACAAATATTCTCAGTTTCTAACTCGAATATGTAGTCCATCTTCTTGGAGAGCCATTAACTGAACGTTGATTCATGTCCATTCAGGAGATGTTACCGGATTCCGCCTGCGCTTGGTCACACAGCGAGTGAAAAAGTCACCTTTGGCGAGATTATATCACTGTTTCATGTCATAGAACTTTGTACTGTAAAGGAGTCTACATTTACCTGCTACTGGAGGGAACATAACCTTGGGCTGCACTTTAGAAAAGTCCTGGGTAACACTACCTGGACTCTATTTTCATAGAGATTGGTCCTGGGGTAATTATAGGTAAACAGATATCTATTCCCGAATCTGATGGTTGTAAACAAGATGAATAATGTAGATATCAAAGGTAATTTATGTGAAAACTATAGATATATTTGCATTTTTCTATCTAAGGATTACATAGTATTTGTCAAAACCCTAATATAAACTAAAGAATATTGATCGCAGTTCTTGTACAAGAATCAATCATGAAAATTTGCTTAATATGTCTAAAGTCTTTGTCTTGGACGAGGAAAGCCAACAAGTAGAATTCATTGTATATGTCAGAAGGTAACATATCGTTTCTTTGGTGTTGTAGTAGGCCCGTCATCTATTTTGGCTACTGAAAGCCTATTTTAGACAGATGAATCCATACTCGACTAACGAATAGAGCCAGAATAGTTTACGATTAACAGTGATTCTGAACTATTCTCGTTTTCTGTCATATAATCGTCGTGGACTTGCTTCATGGGTAACTTACGAATTATTTTCTCCACTTCCAGTCGGATTTTATTTGTAAGAAAGACCCTCTTTAGAGATGTGAACATGCTCATTCAGTAACCTCAGATTTTCTTCATCTTTACCAGTAGGACTAATCTCTAAATGAAAATAACTATGTTGGTAAAAAGCTCCATTAAGACGGTAAGGTGTGCGCAAAGGATAGATGACGCCTCATCCGCCTCCGTTCACACATCATATTGTTCGTGACAAGTTTGTCACAATGTTTATCATATCGGTGCCATGGTGATTTGTCCCCTCACCTCGGGAATGGCTTTCAATGCTCAAAATGGAAGAACATGATTATAATACAGATGGAAATGATGCTATGTAGAATTCAGTTTAATATCGGTTCTCTTTGTTTCTGTTTCTCACCCACTTATAGATATCACAGTAGCGTCATTTTGACTAGTTTGAGAATTTTCGGCGACACTTGATAATGATGATCTGAGAGAGAGAATTATTGATGAAGAGAAGGTGCCAGGTTTATGATATATCTTCCTCGATTTTTAGCTGGAGGAATCGGTTGTCTGGAAGTTGAAGAAATAGAGAAGAGGGTGAGTACATTAGGGTTCTTGAAAGTACGATGAGAAGGTGGAAGAGACATATGGAGGAGAGTGATAGTTCGTGGAGTTCATCCCAGGTTCTCATTCTTCAATCAAACAAGATATACAAGAAGGATGGCTAGTCTTGTTATGGTTAGTCGTTCCTTCAAAGTTTAAGTGGAAATGAATACCTTATTCAGGTATTCATATGACCCTATGACTATACACGCTCTTATTGCAAATATGGCCCTTCTTCCAGATGCAAGCCTGGCATGGACGTTGGTCAATGACAACCCGTTCTTGGGGTGTCATGCATGACTGGCACAGGTCGGGTTTCAGTACTCGAAGTGTCATTACTGAGCGAGTGTTCTCGACATGTCATTACTGGCACAGGTCGGGTATCTGTATCCGGGTTGCCATTACTAACACAGGTTAGCCAAGGTGTAACTGTAGGTATACTAGGCTCTTGTAGGTGGATGTGTGTGTGTGTGTGTGTGTGTGTGTGTGTGTGTGTGTGTGTGTGTGTGTATGGTGGGTGTGTGACTCCAGCGATGAGTGACGCCCCAAGATATGGAGCTCAAATACAACATGCCCACTCCCACCTCTTGTGGTATTGTTCCCTGTCTCCACTGACCTTGAGTATGGATTCTTCTTCAGCATGGTCTCTTGGTAAGCCAAATGCTGTCTCCTCACCGCTGATAAAGGCATTCCTCCCAACCCTGCAATGTGTTGCTTCTCTAATCATGCTGCATGATGCTGTGCCCAACCCTGCAGCATATAAGTCTCCTTCCATCTCGCTGTACATTCTCTACCCAGGTTTGTAGTTGATATCATTTATCCTCCAGTTCTACAGCACTGGTGTTTTTTTTCCTAAACCTTGTAGTCAGATGTTTGACTAGTCCTGCAGCATGTTCACTCCCTAGTTTTACTGCACAATCTTTAGGCAATTTAGTAGCACTCTGTCTCCACAACGACGACGTAACGTACCTTTCAGTCTACAGTATAGCACTGTCTTCAACCCTACACCACACACCTTTCTCTTGGCGGTACCACTTTTCCTCTCAGCCCTACAATATGGCATCTAGCGTAGCTCCATAGTAGGTTACCTTCATCCTTCCCACGTATCACCTCCTCAACCTTCTAGCAGCATATTTCTTCCCCAATCCCCGTAGCATATGTGACCCCTTACCGTCCTGTAGCATAGCACTATTAGCTTGTCACAGCTTTTCCTCACTCCTCTACCATGTCTTCCCCAGACCTGCAGCATGTTGCCTTCCTCGTCTCAAAACATTATTATTATCTTAATGTTGTCCATCCATGAAATGCTGTCTCTCATCCCTAACCTTACTGGTGTCATCCATGCTAACCCAAGGTCCGTAGCATCGAGCCCTTCTATAAGGTCGTGATATGCTCCTTCACTGGAAGCCTTCCACCCTTCCCTAAGGTTGCAAAATGCTCTCTCTCCTGCAGCCCTGAAGCACCGGTCCCTAGCTTAGTACTGCAACATGTCTCTCTCTCTCTCTCTCTCTCTCTCTCTCTCTCTCTCTCTCTCTCTCTCTCTCTCTCTCTCTCTCTCTCTCTCTCTCTCTCTCTCTTCCCCCTCCTATATAGCCCAGCACCATGAGCTATCCCGCCGCCCCCCAAAACCCTACAAATAATTTTTCCTCTCCTGACCCTTAAACCCAGCTGTACGACGAGTTCCGTCCGGCCCCTATACCCCACAACACACTGCCTCCCACAGCATCGCACAGAGCATGTTGGGTGTGCTGGGTAACGTTTACCAATTCGCCCATACTCTCTCCCTTGTCCAAGAGGGATATACTCCACTAGCAAGTTAAAATATTACCAATAAAAGTTGAAATTACCGTTGTAACAGGGTCCCCTCTCTCCCTCCTGCTTGATGTATGGGAAGGATATTCATTGCTTTTAATGTTTTTATGGGCACTGAGTGCAGTAAGTTAATTGAGCATATAAATCAGGTTATAATGATAGGGACACAGACAGACACAGTATTTATTGTGCAGTCCTACACACACGTTACACACTGGGGTCGACATCACAAATGGAAATAGATAGTACACTCTTTTTCACACAAGCAGTAGAAATCGATCTAATCTTAATTTTGTTTTGTTTTTATATACATATATATTTTTTTTCTTTTATAGAAATGCGTAAGTACATTAAAGGGACGCATGAACCATTGCGTCAAAAGATATGACAGTCTTAGTTTATTATGAATAAGTCTGAGGATACATAAATAATAATTATAGTTATGATGGATATACACTACTGGGGTGAAAACGATAAATGAATTATGGAAAGACAATTGGTAAGAACAGTGGAGAGGGGAAGGGTTATGTCTGGTCATGGAAGACTTGACCATGATGGCATAATGCTGGGGATGTTGATGACCTGGAATTCAAATGACCTGATGTTCAAACATACATACATACATACATAAGTACATGCTTACATACTAGGAGTAAGGATATGGTACATTTTGTACAATGTTAGAGACAAGGTAACACGAATATAAAACTCTCTCCCTGTAACACACACAGAATAATCACACACACACACACACCCACACAGACAGACAGACAGACAGACAGACAGACAGACAGACACACACACACACACACACACACACACACACACACACACACACACACACACACACACACGTCGATACATAGCTATATACAGGCAGTCACAGAATAATACAAGAATAGAACAAGAGAGACAGATAAGCATACATAGATATCCATGTTGTTCTGTTGACAATCATACAAGCAAACATAAGCAGACACATATACAGAGAACACACAAGCACAAACTTGTGATTATACACAAGGGCAAATACACTCATGAACATGACCTCACACAGTTTGTACTACACACACAGGTACACCCATAAAGAACATACGAACAGGCACACCCTCAAACACAGACACGCACAGACAAACGCACAAGTATACGAACACTCAAATAAAGACACACGTATATACCCAGGGCCACCACACGCACACAAGCAAGCACACCCACAGAAACACAGACACCTACTCCGTAGTACAATGCATACCGTTGCGATCCTTTCAGTTCAGTGAGCCTGGGTTCGAATCCCAAGCAGGACGGCCAGCACCCATCCAACCCAGCTATTCATCCTCCTACTTTGGGCCTGCGGATAAATGGGTACCTGGCGTAAGCTGGGATGTGTATATGTATATGTATGAGTATGCATGTATGTGGAGGAATAAGAAACAGAGCAACACTTGTGTTAAACCTCTCTTACCGGAACGCACATATAATGACATAGACAAAACACACAAAAGCAGGCACATACAAGCACATACAGGCACGCAAAACAAGCATAAGCATACACGCAGATGCACAGACACGCACGCACGTAGATTAAAAGTCCACTCAAACAAGCACAAGTGCATATAAGCACAAACACACACAAGGACAAGATTAACCACACATACATGTATGATACAAGCACAGTTATATATACTCAAGCACACAATCACGCTTCCAAGCACAAACAAGCGCTTTAAATTATATATATATATATATATATATATATATATATATATATATATATATATATATATATAAACTTATAGATAGGTGTACTCAAAATGAGAATATTTAAATTGACGAATTTCATCAGGTACGAAACATACTGAAGGCTTCCACTCACTACAGGCGCTACAACTCAAGTGAATATGAGAAGAATTATGGTATATATATATATCTTTTCTTTTTCTTTTAAACTATTCGCCATTTCCCGCATTAGCGAGGTAGCGTTAAGAACAGAGGACTGGGCCTTTGAGGGAATACCCTCACCTGGCCCAATTCTCTGTTCCTTCTTTTGGAAAATTAAAAAAAACCCGAGAGGGGAGGATTTCCAGCCCCCCGCTCCCTCCCCTTTTAGTCACCTTCTACGACACGCAGGGAATACGTGGGAAGTACTCTTAATCCCCTATCCCCAGGGATAATATATATATATATATATATATATATATATATATATATATATATATATATATATATATATATATATATCATTTTCATACTGGAGGTTTGCGAGAATATGAAACTGTTTGACGTGGAGCCATCAGAAATACCATAGACTTTCCTAACAATTTAGTAGCTGGGGGCAGTGCCCTTGGAATCACCATCTCCCGGATTCTAAAGCTTGCTCGTCAAAGTAGACTGCTTGATCACACCCTAAGCTCGACGCCACGACCTTTGAGCACGACGGTACGACCCTTGATACCGATTCTACGTCTTCTGAGCACGACGGTACGACCCTTAAACACAGAAGTACAATTCTCAGGTTTTGATAAGTCTGTCCTTTATAAATCCTGTGTCTTCAAGAAAACGTAAAAGATCAGGTTAAAGGACAGATCATCATATTAATTGGTGGTGGAGTCGTGCTGTAGGGTCGTACCGTCGTGCTGGAGGGTCGTACCGTCGTGCTCAGTGGTCGTACCATATCCATTTAGACCAGTAATGAGGCATAACCCAGGGATGTAAGAACGAGAAACAGCGTTTACTACGAGAAAGCAGAACACACACGCACACACACAGACTCGTGTGAAAAAGATTGTACTATTTACTACGTAAAGCTAATTTATTTATTCACAATCATTGTATTTTACTGTATGAATATAATGAACAGCGATATCTTCTTTTCGTTAAACCTTAGAGCGAAGGGGAGTTACCAAAAATACGAAGCCATGTGCTACTGTTCAATTCAACTATTTCAAAAGCTTCTCAGAGACGGACAATATTTTCAGGGTTTTAAATTTGATGAATTTAGAAATAAATTTGTTAAAAATAGAATTAATGTATGAAATTTTTCAAGGTTTTAAATTTGATAACTTTGAGAACAAAATTGGTATATTTGAAGATACGATCGATTAAAGACAATTGATTGATTTGAAATTATGGTAGATTATAAAATTGATAAATCTGAAAATATGATAGATTTTCAGACTCGATGAATTTGAAACTTTATATACATTTGAAAATATGTTAGATCTGCAAATTTGAACAATTTGAAAATTTGAGAAATTCATTCTTTTTTTATACTTTCTTTTGCTTTGATTACACATCATATATATATACAATGATTTATGGAATGAACTAAGACAGTCGATACATTGATTCATGGACACTGCTAAGTTATAAAATTTGATAGACCTGTATGATAAGCTAATAATCATATGCATATCTTTTAACAACATCAATGCGATGCAGATAAACTGCTTTACGAAGCAGATGAAGAGACGTGCATTCCTTTATATATATATATATATATATATATATATATATATATATATATATATATATATATATATATATATATATATATATATATATATATATATATATTCGGAAATGTTTCACGTTTGATTTTCATCAACATTTTGTTTCGTCCTTTAAGCTGAGATTACTCGAAGTCCCTAATGCATTAGATCTGGATATTTTCCCTTGAAGGAAGAACACAGACGTTTCCCTGAATACGACTACATCCACAGTAACGACCGGAGACACACACACAAAACGACCAGTTAGCACAAAATAGATAGAGGGTCTTAGTTCGCCCACACCATAATATCCCCTCCGGGTATATAACGAAATGTCTGAGGCGAGACAAGGTATGGGAGAGATCACCAGGCTATATATATGTATATATAAATGGAGCCGTTTCGTGTAATTATCAGCTGCTGGTCTCACTACACTTCGCCAATCTGTGGACGAGCTGGTTCGCCGTAAACACAGCAGGTTCGACGCTATACCCTCTAGGAAAGGTGTTGAAACCTCTCCTCTGGGAGAACGTGAACCACACGCTGAACGCGTCGAGGTGAGCGTTTGGGCAGCTGAAGACCCAGGTGGCGGCGAAGCAGGAGGTTGCCAGGAGGAGGAGGGAGAGGATTGTGTGTGACGTGGAGCGGTGAGTCTGCGGTCCGCTGCTGCTGCCACCGCTACTGCTGCTGGCCGAGCCTGGGAGAGCGTCGTGCTGCATGGCTGCCGAATTCTCACCTGAAACAGGTACGAAATGAGGAGTTAACTTCTTCATCAACGTTGGTAACATTAGAGACAGGATACCTAACTGGTCACTGGGGTTTTAACATTCTAATTAGGTGGTTCGTAGTGTTAAATGCATGATACTACTTGCTAACAAGCTGGGAATATGAATTTCTTGGAGTTGGTGTTAACAACAAGTTAAATACAGTTAATAGTTGAGCTAGGAACTTTGAAGGCTGACCTTTACTTGAACGTAAAACTTGAGAACTTAGAGTAAAACTTGACGCACGAAGTTTGGATGTTGCTGACGCAACAGACAGGAATTTTGTTTAAGTGAACCAGGAACATGGAATTTGATCGCTACTTTACTAAACCTAGGGACATGGTATCCGGGCCATAGGATCCGGTTGCCACTAAACGTTGGAAATGGGATCTGGTTGCCACTAAACCTGGAAAATAGGATCTGGTTGCCAGTGAATCAGGGACATGGGATCTGGTTGCCAGCAAATCAGGAGAAATAGGATCTGGTTGCCAGTAAATCAGGGACATGGGATCGGGTTGCCAGTAAATCAGGAGAAATAGGATTTGGTTGCCAGCGAATCAGGAGACATGGGATCGGGCTGCCACTACACTAGAGACATGGGATCTGGTTGCCAGTTAACTGGGGGCATTAAAGCTTGATTGCCACAAAAACCCAAGAACGTGGACCTCACACGTTACTAAACTAAACTTAGAGAAGTGGAATTGGGTTGTTACTAAGACCGAGACACATGGAAGGTGGGTCATTACTGAAACCAAAGCTGCGGAATTTCGCTCTTCCTAGAACTACAAACTGCAATATCACTTATCCCTAAAAACAGCGACGTGGTGAATGACTTGTTACAAAAATACAAAAAAAAAAAACCATGACAATTAAGTATCATTTATACATTACGAATGCAAATTAGGCGTTATTAAAACTAGAAACAGGTGAATGGCGTGTTCTGCCAACAAAGAGACGTTAACAGAAGCACGTAAGAAAAAAAAAAAGGAAAGAAATGGTCATAAAGCCCCGCAGCGAAAAAGAGTTCCTGAAGATGTTAATGTTGGAATCAAACATTAATCACAACGCAAGATAAAGATGACCTCCTGTCTATGCCAATTTGGGCCACTGAATCATCCTATCCTGTCGTGAGTACATGATGAACCGTAATTACCCTTGTAAACAGGCGTCTTAATGATGTCTGAATGCTGCCAAAATTTTCCTAATTGTAAGATGTTTTATGATATCTTCTAATGATTGTAATGGACCAAGCTATAAGTAATTAACCCTTCATGAGGAGGTGAGAAAGGTGTGTTACTTGACACACTCTATACACGACTCTCTGGAAACACGGTAGACGAGTGTATGACATGAAGACTATGGAGTCGTTTGCTGTCTTGACGTCCAACACAACTTAGGTGACAAGTCATTAACAGAAATGGTGATGCAGTGACGAATATGACCATAGATTTTTCAATCGCAAAAATTAACCTTTTCGAACTGCCTTTTCTGTGGTATCACACAAATGGCAAACATAGATTGTAACTGTGCAAATTGACACATAGATGCACACGAGCACATTACACGAGGACTAACGTACGCGAACGTACAGACATTTTCATCCGCTGAAAATCCTAAGTTGTGCGTCACAGAGAAGTGTAAAGATTAAGGAATCAATAGACTTTGATGATGACAGTAAAAAGAATACGAAACATCAGAAAGATAAGAAAAAATGCAAAAGATCCTTGACTGTTTTCGTATCAGAAGTCCCTCGGTGAGACCCAAAACTTTCGTCTTTAATGATAACATCAAATTGAGTCTAATTTCTGTTTTACATTGTGACTGTTTCCCTGACTTAGCCCCTCCAGCATGACAACAGGTGTCATACTTGAGTATGACCGTAGCCGAGAGCCTGTATCTCCCCTTTGAAATGTGATCCCCTCTCACCCCGGCCCAACGCGACCCCCACCCACCCACCCCACACTTCTACAACAAATGTGTCCCATATGTTTGCCTTACAATGTGGACTTTTACCTTAACCAAAAGTGACCCTAACTTAAAGCAACTGTGACCTCGAATCATTCCCTTAAATATGACCTCTCACCACACCCGGTAATGCCCACTTATAGCCAACATGACCTTGCCCCCCCCACCTCCCTTTCAGTGTGACCTCTCCCTCAACCTGAGGTCATCATATGACGTAATCAGGCCCTTGTACCTTATCATCCTCTGCAACTAGGAGGGGAGGTCGAGGGGTTTTATAGAGTTACATAGATACACAGACCACACAGACCCCCACGTTGAAGCGAGGTGGTCTGGCCTTAACTTAAGAGGATGATGACCATTAGACGCCACGTATAGTTCCCGACTACCATCCTCTCCCTCCACCCGACGCGTAGGAACAAGCCTAACTGCTGACCTGCTATGACGTGGACGGTGACGGTGTCGCTGGTGAAGTTCTTGTACCAGCAGGAATACACGCCGGAGTCGGAGGGGGTGGCGTCCGCCACGTACAGGCGGCTCCTGAGGTAACCAGAGGATTTGTCTCCCTTCACACTGAGGGAGAGAGGAGAGGATAATATTACGAATTGCTGATCTCTCAGTGACGAGGAACTAAGACGAGAGAGTGATTATCAATGTGTACATGCACAATTTATATATATATATATATATATATATATATATATATATATACATATGGGTTTGACCAACATTTAACATGATTCTACATCAGTAAGGATAGAGGGAAGAGATTTGACCAGTCTCCAAGTGATTATCAATGAACACGGGAAGAAATTTAATCAGTCCTTTACTTATCATCTCCGGCTGAGGACATGGGATTAACCCAAGACTTACTGATAAATCAAATAACCCGAGAAAGACATTGGTAGTCGAACTATATTGTAAACTGTCAAAGGAACTGTCAAGTGTGCATGTTTATTGAGGGATCTGTGCAATATTGATGAGAGTGGCGATAAGAATGGTGTTGGGGCCACAGCACACACACACACGCACCCTCCGAATGCGTCCTGTGTTTTACGCCGCAGTGTGTTGCGTGTCGTTGTGCTTTACGCCGAAAAGTGTGTTGCGTATGCTCCCTATATCTCTGCATACAAAAGCTGTTGATCTAATAACAGCTGTAGGAGTTATTACAACAGACGTAGTGGCAGTAATTGTAGTAGGTTTAGCTGTAATTGTAGTATTCATATCAGCGGTAGTTTTAGTATTAGTGCAAATAGTAGTAGTAGTAGTAGCAGTAGTAGTAGTAGTAGTAGTAGCAGTGGTAGTAGTAGTAGTAGTAGAAGTAGTAGTAGTAGTAGCAGTCGTCTTGATATTTTTACTAGTCGCAACAAAAGTAGTAAAGAAGTTTCATATATGATGATGGTAGAACCTTATATACTATATTTGTATAAGTTTAATTACATGCGAGAACTGCTATATTGATAATGTGGTAATTTGAAGCTATACTGACATGCTATTTAAGCTACACTGCAGTAGTGGGAGCTGCAGACTGTAGTGTCCAGGACCTGACCAGACCTTCGGCACAGGATAACACTGAGCGAAAAGTTTCTAATAATGAGACAAAACTGGGTTGAGGGGAACCATTTGTGTCCCTGATTTTTGTAGCCATTTTCGTTTTTCCAAGAATCTGGTAAATGGAAGTCTTTTACGCCCAAAGGTCAACGGTTCTTGGGTTCGATCCAGGGGATCCTGTCATTCATAGTGCCATTGTCATCTGTGCCACCTGGGTATTGTGTCATTTGCGTCACCTACGGTCCTGTGTCAATCCAAATCCTATTTTGGTGTCGATAGAGTTTCCTAGATGTCTCCCAGGTCTTGTGTCAGTGTGTCTGCCAGGTCTTGTGTCAGTATGTCTGCCAGGTCTTGTGTCAGTATGTCTGCCAGGTCTTGTGTCAGTATGTCTGCCAGATCTTGTGTCAGTATGCCTCCCAGGTCCTTGTGTCAGTATGTCTGCCAGGTCTTGTGTCAGTAAGTCTGCCAGGTCTTGTGTCAGTATGTCTCCCAGGTCTTATATCAGTATGTCTCCCAGGTCTTGTGTCAGTATGCCTCCCAGGTCTTATGTCAGTATATCTTCCAGGTCTTGTCTTGTGTCAATATGTCTCCCAGGTCTTGTGTCAGTATGTCTCCCAGGTCTTGTGTCAGTATGTCTCCCAGGTCTTGTGTCAGTATGTCTCCCAGGTCTTGTGTCCGTATGTCTCCCAGGTCTTGTGTCAATATGTCTCCCAGGTCTTGTGTCAGTATGTCTCCCAGGTCTTGTGTCAGTATGTCTCCCAGGTCTTGTGTCCGTATGTCTCCCAGATCTTGTGTCAGTATGTCTCCCAGGTCTTGTGTCAATATGTCTCCCAGGTCTTGTGTCAGTATGTCTCCCAGGTCTTGTGTCAATATGTCTCCCAGGTCTTGTGTCAATATGTCTCCCAGGTCTTGTGTCAGTATGTCTGCCAGGTCTTGTGTCAGTATGTCTGCCAGGTCTCGTGTCAGTATGTCTCCCAGGTCTTGTGTCAGTATGTCTCCCAGGTCTTGTGTCAGTATGTCTCCCAGGTCTTGTGTCAGTATGTCTCCCAGGTCTTGTGTCAATATGTCTCCCAGGTCTTGTGTCAGTATGTCTCCCAGGTCTTGTGTCAGTGTGTCTCCCAGGTCTTGTGTCAGTATGTCTCCCAGGTCTTGTGTCAGTATGTCTCTCAGGTCTTGTGTCAGTATGTCTCCCAGGTCTTGTGTCAGTATGTCTCCCAGGTCTTGTGTCAGTATGTCTCCCAGGTCTTGTGTCAGTATGTCTGCCAGGTCTTGTGTCAGTATGTCTCCCAGGTCTTATGTCATTATGTCTCCCAGGTCTTGTGTCATTATGTCTCCCAGGTCTTGTGTCAGTATGTCTCCCAGGTCTTGTGTCAGTATGTCTCCCAGGTCTTGTGTCAGTATGTCTGCCAGGTCTTGTGTCAGTATGTCTCCCAGGTCTTGTGTCAGTATGTCTCCCAGGTCTTGTGTCAGTATGTCTGCCAGGTCTTATGTCATTATGTCTCCCAGGTCTTGTGTCATTATGTCTCCCAGGTCTTGTCTTGTGTCAGTGTGTCTCCCAGGTCTTGTGTCAGTGTGTCTCCCAGGTCTTGTGTCATTATGTCTCCCAGGTCTTGTGTCAGTATGTCTGCCAGGTCTTGTGTCAGTATGTCTCCCAGGTCTTGTGTCAGTGTGTCTCCCAGGTCTTGTGTCAGTGTGTCTCCCAGGTCTTGTGTCAGTATGTCTCCTAGGTCTTGTGTCAGTATGTCTCCCAGGTCCTCTATCACCTACGACGCCTGGGTCATGTACCACCAGCGTCTCCCACGTCATATGTCACCTGCACTTCCACACCTTACGTCCACGATGGCAACACGACTTTCGTCTCGTCTTAAAATCACCTAATGAGTCCAGGGGACCTAGTTCACCTTACCCTCCTCACTCGTCTCCCATGGCTCACCTACTGCTACTATTTTCCTTATAGCTCACCTACTGCCATCACTCTCCTCACACCTCACCTACTTCTACCATTCTCCTCATAGCTCACCAACCTACCACCACTTTCCTCATAACTCACCTAACTATACCACCTATGCTCCTCACGACTCACCTAATGCCGCCCCTGGAGGTATTGTAGGTGAGGGTTGTGGCGTCCCTTCGCCAGGTGACGGCGCCGTGAGGGAACGGGACCCTCTCGATGATACACTTCAGTTCGATCATACTGCCGCTGTTGTAATGTTTCTCCAGCACCTTCGTGCCCCGCTCGTCCACCACACGTGCCACGGGCTCTGGAAAAGGGAAACGGCGTCAGCTGGAGTTAGCGGATTAGGGAGGGCTCAGGGAGGAGTTATTATATAAATAGCCAGGTTTTCCTCACCTCGCTTTCTTTCCTGTGGGCGGTAAATGTGGCTGGATCATTCATATACTCGCACTAAGCCAGAGGGTTGCACAGCAGATCTGTACATATATTTCTACGAGTAATATACTTTGAAACAGACTCTTCATACATGTGTAGTTATTCATATATACATATACATCTGACTGAATTTTACGTCTTTCTTTGCATATTTCTACCTGTAGTAAGGATTAGGTTTTCCGGTTCATGTTAGATGATGTTATTATAGATTGTCTTTTCCTCTGTCTAAGTAGGGGAGCTGTGTGTTTGTCCGTGTGTCTGTGTGTGGTGATAGGGGCTCATGGTGACGGTGGTGGAAATGGTGATGATTGTGGTGGCGGTGGAGTTATCGTGTGTGACGCCAGTAATGATGGTGGTGATGGTGAGAATGAAGGCTGTGGTGGTGGTAGAGAAGTGCGTCCATGGCGCGGTGGTGGAGATAGTGATGGGGTGTGGGTTGTATTGGTGTTGGAGATGGTAATGTTGGGGGTAGTAATGTTGGTAGTGTTGGTGTTAGCGTTGATTAGTATTTGGTGTTCAAAGGTGGTAGTGTTGGAGTTGGAGGTTGATTGGTTATCTGGGTGTGGCGATGGTCACTATGATGATGGTGTGAGTGACTGGTGATCAGTGGCAGAGCTGGTAACAGCGTCGAACACGGGCAAGTGACGGAGATCCTCGCGTGAGCAAAAGACTCACCGCGTATCGACCTACACTGGCCCGAGAGAGAGAGAGAGAGAGAGAGAGAGAGAGAGAGAGAGAGAGAGAGAGAGAGAGAGAGAGAGAGAGAGAGAGAGAGAGAGAGAGAGAGAATACCCTGTCTGATATATCCAGCTGGTCTTTACCGTCTGAGACGCGTCTTTCTTTATTTTTTTTTCCTCATCTGTCCTGAATCACCAGCCCAATCATTGCCCTCAGTTCTGTTGATGGAGCCCGTGACTTCCCTTTTCCATCACCAAGTCAATATGAAACAGGGGGGAAAAGAATTGATCAGGCTTGGTAAATTTCATCTTATTTTTCTTTTCTTTCTTTCCCGTCAAACTTGGAGCAGCTCTCTCCTGTTTCGAAGAAGTTAACACACTCTTACAGCGCCAGATGGAAGGTGATATTGCCTCGTCAATATCAGGTCAAGAGATTGAAAAGGTCGGGACTCACGTTTCCCAGCTCCTGTTGTAGAATTTCTCCCTACGAATAAATCTTCCTTTTAGGTCATCGTTATGCATAGGAAAAGTACTTAATTCACAATACACAATACCCCAGGAAAAATGTTTATATAGAAGAGTCCTGGTGTTACCCAAGACCTTTCTAAAGGCTCCTGTACCCCCGTGGCTGCGCTACGTGTAGTAGCAGGGAAATGTAGACTCATTTGGAATGGGAAATTCTCTGACGGGACTTGCACTCCCAGTTCTATAGCTTCGTCAAAGGGTGACTTTCACTCGCGTTCTGGCCTGGAGTAGCCAGAGTTCGGTGACACTTGTGTACATGTACAGGAGAGAAGGGAAAATGCTCGTGAAAATGTTTGTGTGTCCAGAATACATGAAGATATGAATAAAGGTTAGAGATGATTAAGAGGAGAAAGGAGGGAATATTAGAGGAATGTTAGAAAAGGTTAGATAAAGGTTAATGAGGATCAGATAAGGTTAATACAGATTAGATAAGTATTAAAAAGGGTTGGAGGAAAGTTAAAAAGGACATATTAGGGAAACCAAAATAGGGTGCATTGTGTCTATAATCAAACTACTGTGTTGGTGTTTTTGAAAACAACCAAATTCTTGATAACTTTGCCGATGAATTGTTGTTATGGTGTTACCAGACTCCACCTGCCTGTGGTTAAATTACAGCTTAAGAAGTCATCGTGGGTGAGGCTGAATCATCATCAGTTGACGTATAGGAACTTCTCACAACAAAGGGGTCCAACATTTCCCTGCTTCTGATTGTGCCTCAGTCTTGAAACGTCGAAACTCCATGTAATTGATCATGGTAATGTACATGATAATATCATACATCTTACTTCGACAAAAATAGTCATTTTCACATTACCAAGGCATTTTGGACAAACACACACACACACACACACACACACACACACACACAACACACACAAACACACAAAGTTTTCGGTGTTGAAAAGCATGTTGGAATAACTGCTGGACAGACTGCGTGGAAACAACTCTTCCATTCTTAATTCATAGTAGCAATCTGAAAACAGTTTTTCATGCCTTATTTCCTTATATGATATATCGGAGTGGCATATGTTAACTACGTAATCATTTCATGTCGAAGAAACCACTGTACTTTTACATATTAGTTTGTCGTCACTTTAATTCAGTGAACAAGTGTGTGTGTGTATGTGTGTGTGTGTGTGTGTGTGTGTGTGTGTGTGTGTCTGGAATTTTTTTTTCTTTTCTCTTTTGTTACAATCTTTGGAGGGTTCAGCATCAGTCAGTTTGTCAGGTATGAACCTCTTGTCGTCCAGACATTAACATATTCGTTCATCTGACATGGTCTTCCAATGCAGCTGGGGTCTCTGCCGCTACGATCAGTTTTGGCACACAGACCAACTCGGTCAAACTCACAAGTCAGAGTTTGAGATTCTGGTCGTGTGAGCTCTGACGCTGGAAACGGGAAACGAAGAATGCAAATTACGTTCATCAGTCCATAGGCCATTACCCTGTAGGGCTAATGGCCTTGTCTCGCCAGCATAGAAGAAAAAAAAGTGTGTATTCTTGTGGCAAATTGAGAAGGAAGAACATGCAGCTCAGTATCTCAGTTGGCGAAGGGAGGGCCTCCTGCTCGCCACAATCTTTGAGGGAACGTGTGCCACTGGAGGACCAGAACGGGGATCTCTCTCTCTCTCTCTCTCTCTCTCTCTCTCTCTCTCTCTCTCTCTCTCTCTCTCTCTCTCTCTCTCTTTCACCGTGAGGTTGTGTGGCTTGCAAACATACCTTCACAGAGTCCGTGATCACTGCTGCGGTGACTCTATGTAGTAGGTTCGAGACTCAGGTGAAGGCGCCTCGAGCAGTGTCTCTTGATCACAGTTCATGAGCAAAGTTTCTAAAACTTATTTGTTCTATTTTGTTCCTTTTTTTTTCCCGTCGTATCTGCTCCCCGTCAAGGAGCAATAGTTTTAAATCAACGTTTCATGATTCTTTAAGATCATCTAGTGCTTTGTCATTCCTGTGCCTGTCATAAGCAGGATGTTTTTGTTTTTCGAAATTCATCGGAAAAAAAAGAGTGAAAACTGGTAATATCTTTGGACGCAAAGCGAGAGACGTGGAGGTTGAAATTCTCTATTTGTACTGTCCGGGGAGAGAGTTCTACACTCGCAGGGCTCCTCCGTCTTTTGATCATTTTCTACGATCGTACAACTTTTCAAACTTTTGTATGTTGTCCACATTCACCACCTCTTCTTTAAAGTCTACTCCATTCATCTACCATTCTTATCATACTATATAAGTACTTCTTTACATCTTCCTTACCAAAATTCTTGCATAATTTGATGTACCATTTACTCTCTCATTGTGTATGTGGCTCGTGTGTGGGTTTTTTCTAACCTTCGCGCGTTATATAGATTTCATAATCCTCTACGTTTTCATCGTTAGCAATGCTCTTCGTTGGCAATAATCGTCTATGAATGTTTCCCGTCACTGCTTCTGGTTTATGTGTAATTCTTGCTGTACTGAATAGAGTGTTGATGGATCCTAACCTGGATTATCGTGCCAGTGGCGTATTTATATGTTTGGTATATCTTTATTACCCTCAGTGTTTTTCTTTCCCGAAGTCCACCACCAGGAGCTCGTCTGAGTAATTCAGGAAATACATCTACTTTTCTAAACAAATTACACGACACCGTCTTTTTAACCCATTGAAAAAAAAAAAAAGTTGGATTGACATTAGCCTACCCTAAAAATTAATCCGTTTTCTCTGTTATTCTTCTCATAATTCTTATTCAACAAGTTTTGAATCATTTTAGTAATCTGGTACAGATTACACTAACTTATAACGTGCAAAAAATTTTTGTCGACTATTTTCTACCTATAAGTAACATATTTACCAACTGTAGTGGATTTTACCGCGCGTATTCCACTGTCTAATGTTTCCAGTAATTTGAAATGACGATGACAAGGCGAAGGTTGTTCAGTTGCTGGTGGGCAGCCATAGCAAGTGTAGTGCCTGAAGGATAATCTACATCTGTAAGTGCTTTTGATACTTCGTACCTGCTGAATGTCAAGTGGAACAGTTCATACTAACTGTGAGTATATTATGATTGTAAATATTGTGTTATTTGTTTCGGAAGGGAAGTAGTTGAACCACTTGTTGGCTTTGTTTACAAGCGGTATGATGTCGTATGAATGTATCCAGCCGACAGTTTTTTACTGTGTAAATTTACTGCTAATGGACCTTGAGATTCTGAGACGCTGAGGCAGATAAGAGTGTGCCAAATATATCCTCTCATTGCATTTGCTTTCGTCCTTCTCTGCATATTGGAGAGGCGAAGACGATAGTTTTTCTCTGCCGGCCTTGAACCTTGCTTCGAAGCTTCGATCATTTTGAGTTTCGAAACTTAGATCATTTTAAAAACTTTCGTGTCCGAACACACAAACGCTCCCTCCATTTTATGACCAGACTCCCACACCCCTGCTCCCCGCCCAACCGTACGGCTTTCCCCACCTGCGTGGGCCCCCTCCTCGACCCTACACGGCTCTCTCACCTCTCCCGACCTCCAATACCCTGCACGGCGCCCCTCCTAGACCTCGCCTCTTGCATAGTCTTCCCTTCTTGATCCATATCCTTTGCACTGCCTTCCCCTACCCCGATTTCCACCGCCCTGCATGGCACTCAACCGACCACTACACGCGATTGCATCGCCCCTCCGACCTCCACCCCCTACACACGGCCATTCCATTCCTCCGACCCTCACCCCTTGTACTACCCTTCCTTCCACCTCACTCTCTACCCCCAGCACGGCTATTCATCTCCTCCCAGAATTCCAAGAGGCCCTCCTTGCCCCAACCCACTTCACCGCTAGAATTGTCCTTTTCTCTCCCAAGTTCCCTACCCCCTGCACGACCCTCCCCTACCCAGAACCCAGCACCTGTACAAACCTCCCAGAACCCAGCACCTCATTCAAGCCCACCTCTCCCCACACCTCGACTCGTGACCTGTCTGTTCGCTGTGGTCGGGCACAGGCCACCATGGTCAACCGTGTTGGCCTGTGCCTGACATGGTCCGTTATATATGGACCAAAATATATTCTTTTCTTCTGGGGAAAATAAAAAGATAATTTGAATTTACTTTTCAAGTCGTACGCAACATTTGTGCCAAATTTATAGAAAATCCAAAATGCCGTTTCGGAAAAATTGATTGTGGTTAAATTATAGACAGATAGATCGATATTCGGCCATGCCAAAGCTCCATTAAAGGAAAATGTTTCAAACTAGTTTTCAGTCACTGCATAATGCTAACAGTCTATTTGTGGTGGAGGCTGCAGCCCCACCTTTCCAGCCTACTGTAGTGGAGGTTGCAGCCCCACCTTTCCAGCCTACTGTAGTGGAGGTTGCAGCCCCACCTTTCCAGCCTACTGTAGTGGGGGCTGCAGCACCACCTTACTAGCATACTGTAGTGGAGGTTGCAGCCCCACCTTTCCAGCCTACTGTAGTGGAGGTTGCAGCCCCACCTTTCCAGCCTACTGTAGTGGAGGCTGCAGCACCACCTTTCCAGCCTACTGTAGTGGAGGCTGCAGCCCCACCTTTCCAGCCTACTGTAGTGGAGGCTGCAGCCCCACCTTTCCAGCCTACTGTAGTGGAGGCTGCAGCCTCACCTTTCCAGCCTACTGTAGTGGAGGTTGCAGCCCCACCTTTCCAGCCTACTGTAGTGGAGGTTGCAGCACCACCTTACTAGCATACTGTAGTGGGGGCTGCTGCATCATCCTCCTAACATACTGTAGTGGGGGCTACTGCATCACTACAGGACTGTAGTGGGGGCTGCAGCATCACCCACCCAACATACTGTGGTGGGGGATACTGTACTACCCTTCCAGCATACTGTGCTGGAAACTTCACCACTCCTCGCTAACCTCCCACACATACACACACACACACACACACACCAGTTCAATTTTTTTCTCTCCCGTCATTACTCCTAAAAGCTCCAACATTTTTCCCTGCCTTTTAAATCTCTCTCTCTCTCTCTCTCTCTCTCTCTCTCTCTCTCTCTCTCTCTCTCTCTCTCTCACTTCAGCTTCCGTTCCACTGTGCTTGATGGAAGCGCAACCTAAATACATTAACGGTCGTAATCTTTTAATCGTCTATCCATTGATTCGTTCATCACATTTCGAAATGTCATTTTTCCTAATCCCTTTCACGCAACCGTTGAATGTATTCATGTTCCAATTTTGTGTCTTGAGAGCTTTGCCCATGTTCCAATTCCTGTGCTGTTTTCATTACAGGTTTTTTCTTTTTAAACATCACTCTTAAACATCTTCTGCCTTCACTGATGTTTAGTTCCTAAGCAATACTCTCAGTGGGAGACGCCAATGTCTCAAACCCTTACCACACATTGCAAAGCGTAGCCTCCCTCACCCCCGTCTCCAACCTTGCAACACACACGTAGCCATTGACCTGCCGTGTGTAGCACGTCCTTTCTCTCTTCATAGACACCTTGGCTATGTCATATTGCTCTCTCCCCTACGATGCCTGACACTTTTCAACATGGGTCACAGTCCCTTTCCATTAGCCGGATCCAGGATGCTTTTGTTCGACCACTGCATCTAGTTTGCGAAAACATGTCCTTCTCCCTCCCTTTTCTACAGATTTTCTAGATTTTGCTCAGGGAAGACTCCTTCTATAGACAAGTGACGGCCAATTCTCATTGTAATTGGTAGAATTCGTTTATATTTTTTTTTTCACCAGGTCTTTACCTATGTAGATGTCAGCTGAGTCTGGCAACAGGTTCTCCAGTCCGGAGAGGTAGAGGAAGTGCGACTCTTCACTCCCTTTGCATATATCCTTCCAACGATCGTTTCACACCGTATCTTTTCCTCTCGCACACCACCATCCTCCTCCTTGATATGTCATCCACTCAGAAATCGTATCGAGTTTTTGTTTCATGCGTCCTTTCTGTGGCCTATTAAAACGCCATTGTTCTCACCTGATCTATGACCTAATCACATATACTTACATACGACAATGTGTGTGTGTGTGTATGTGTGTGTGCGCGCAATTACTTATTTGGATGTTTGATAGCTCATGACCCGTTTCACTTGCCTATAGCCAAAGAAATAAAACAATAGGTAATCATAATCACTTCGTTATGAAAAACTTGAATGTTTTTAAAGACTAGTCATTACCCAGATCAACCAAACCATCTCAAGTAAACAGTAGTTGTTTTGATCACTACAGCTGCAATCGGGATTACAGCTGACCACAGCAACACAAGAGGTTGGTTGGGAAAACACCTGGGAAAGTGTAAAAGATGTCCCAGTGGGTCATTGGTGCACAGTTGTTAAGTATACGATAATACACACTGGGGTTTCATATCAGAGTCGTGGATGATAACTTTTTCGATAGATCATATGTTGTATTAGACGAAAAGGAATTTGTGTCTTCAAGGTTTGACCCTAGAGCACACATACACATGTAGCTAAGTTCACAAAACACGTTTTTCTACTCAGTACGTTATGCTTTCCTACCACCTTAGAATTAAACCTAGTGTTTGATTTCGATCAACATCATCAGAATCTTTTCTTTCATTCCGAATAAACTTCCATGGTGTCTTTTGTTCTCCCACAGATTCATCAGTTAGACTCGTTACAACTTTGAGGACGCGCCTCTCCTTGAGTAAGCCACTTGATCTTCACCCCTTCCTCGAGCTTGTCACGACGTAGAGAAAGAAAAACAGTTTACAAGGTTCTTCAGTGTTTCCCTGTGGACCCCAGCTATCAAGACACAGGTTAGAAATTCTTGTTTTAATTTTTATACTTTTTTGAAATTCCATAATAAGAAAGATGCAGAGGGATATGAACTGTCTTCAGTTGCAGCTCCAAGTTGAGAAAAGATTTTTTACTCGCTCGCTAATGATAGGCAAACTTAACCATTGTTCAGGATGTATTTGACTTCGTTGGTGTTAAGGTCCAAGAAAGCGTTTTCGAATCTTGTAGGATCTCCTTAGTTGGGGTTTCTAACGAGTCATCATCATTAAAGGGAACTGGACGTTATAAACAATCTGGTCTCTATTCAGTGACACTTATTTGTAGAATACACTGTCGGCAGTGATCAGATTATGTAGCGTAGTGAGTTTTGTTTCAGTAATGCTGGATAGACGTTGTTTAGTTAGCCTTTAGTAGTCAGGTTCTACGGTCAGGAGGCGTCACGTCTTGTATGGCCTTTGAGGAACAGTATCAAGTAATTGTCTCGATCCTTTCTCGGTGCTGAGACGTGTTCACACATAACAACACAACGTTCAACGTGGCCAGCTTCCTGAGTGCTGTGTGCACGAGACTCAAAAAGACAGAAGGGACTGAACAGGAAGTACGTGTATATATATATATATATATATATATATATATATATATATATATATATATATATATATATACCCCTTTTTTGATGCTCCCGTACCGCTCAGGCGGTCAGCCACGTCCACCATGCAGGATAGCAGGTTATGAAATGTGCTTATGTTTCAGTGTTGGTCTGGGAGGGGTAAGACAGATGCAGTGGGTGTACGGGTGTCTTTGCTGTGGGAGTTTCATCTTGGGCAAGAGGGTACCAAAGTTGAATTGATGTTTTGTGATATACATTCGTACCATGTATTTTCTCGTATGTACGCACACACACACACACGCACGCACACACACACACACACACACGCACACACACACACACACACACACACACACACACACACACACCACCCTGAGCTAGGTACTCATTTCTCGACCATCCCCGAGGGGAAGATAAACACCTTGGTTAGTAGAGGGCCAACTGCTGCGCCCTGGATCCGGAACACGGGCGGGTCCTTGTGTGCATCATGGCTACTTTCCCCCTCTCACACCACAGCAGTGTGGTCAATGTGTACTTGGGTGTTTCTGTGTCTGTGTATCTAAAGTCTTTAGTCGAATCTCCATTTTACTTATTATCAGAAACACTAATCAAAACTCGGTTGCGAATTATCATTTGTTGGTTCAATTATCATATTCTATTATGGTTTATAGAGAGAGACGCGGTTCAGCCATAACTACATAGAGAGAGACGCGGTTCAGGCATAACTACATAGAGAGAGACGCGGTTCAGGCATAACTACATAGAGAGAGAGACGCGGTTCAGGCATAACTACATAGAGAGAGACGCGGTTCAGGCATAACTACATAGAGACGCGGTTCAGCCATAACTACATAGAGAGAGACGCGGTTCAGGCATAACTACATAGAGAGAGAGAGAGACGCGGTTCAGGCATAACTACATAGAGAGAGACGCGGTTCGGGCATAACTACACAGAAGGTTAAACAAATATAGAATTCCTCACCCTCACGCATCTGGCATTCAGCATTTCATGGCAGGCAGCCGCCCATGAATTTGCCCATAAAACACGATTGACGACGATCGCGCATCTAGTAACCAGGATTAACCACTTGACCAGCCAGAATTACAAACTGTAGCCAATCATGATCCATCCCTTGACACACAAAAGGTTGTTGCAACAGTTCAAGCCAATATGGTTACCATCCAGCACTGTTGATTTAGAGCTGTATTTCCGTAGTCTCTCTCTCTCTCTCTCTCTCTCTCTCTCTCTCTCTCTCTCTCTCTCTCTCTCTCTCTCTCTCTCTCTCTTTTTTTGCTTTTTTTTTAGACTGGTATCGAAGTAATCGATGGCCAAACTAGATATATCGTGGACAAACTTTTTACCCATTTTTCACCTGAGTGTATATCCATCACTCGAGGTTGCCCATATACATGTGGTCTTTTCATTACGGTAAAAAAAAGAAAAAGCGATTCATGTGTTCTACCTTCGCTGTCGTATTTCTGACGTTTCAGACCATTTGGGTGATGTTGTGTGAACTTGATGTTAGATAGAATGGGGTCATGTATATACCGAACTTTCTGATCTCTTCTTCGTGCTTGGGTTTGTGTATATGGTGGTAATCAGTAACCAAAACCAAGAAGTAAACTTACGGTATATATATATATATATATATATATATATATATATATATATATATATATATATATATATATATATATTATATATATATATATATATATATATATATATATATATATATATATATATATATATATATATATATATATACATATATATATAGTTCTCAGTGAATGTAGGTTTGCGGCAGGGGTGTGTGATGTCTCCATGGTTGTTTAATTTGTTTATGGATGGGGTTGTTAGGGAGGTAAATGCAAGAGTCTTGGAAAGAGGGGCAAGTATGAAGTCTGTTGGGGATGAGAGAGCTTGGGAAGTGAGTCAGTTGTTGTTCGCTGATGATACAGCGCTGGTGGCGGATTCATGTGAGAAACTGCAGAAGCTGGTGACTGAGTTTGGTAAAGTGTGTGGAAGAAGAAAGTTAAGAGTAAATGTGAATAAGAGCAAGGTTATTAGGTACAGTAGGGTTGAGGGTCAAGTCAATTGGGAGGTGAGTTTGTATGGTGAAAAACTGGAGGAAGTGAAGTGTTTTAGATATCTGGGAGTGGATCTGTCAGCGGATGGAACCATGGAAGCGGAAGTGGATCATAGGGTGGGGGAGGGGGCGAAAATTTTGGGAGCCTTGAAAAATGTGTGGAAGTCGAGAACATTATCCCGGAAAGCAAAAATGGGTATGTTTGAAGGAATAGTAGTTCCAACAATGTTGTATGGTTGCGAGGCGTGGGCTATGGATAGAGTTGTGCGCAGGAGGATGGATGTGCTGGAAATGAGATGTTTGAGGATAATGTGTGGTGTGAGGTGGTTTGATCGAGTAAGTAACGTAAGGGTAAGAGAGATGTGTGGAAATAAAAAGAGCGTGGTTGAGAGAGCAGAAGAGGGTGTTTTAAAATGGTTTGGGCACATGGAGAGAATGAGTGAGGAAAGATTGACCAAGAGGATATATGTGTCGGAGGTGGAGGGAACGAGGAGAAGAGGGAGACCAAATTGGAGGTGGAAAGATGGAGTGAAAAAGATTTTGTGTGATCGGGGCCTGAACATGCAGGAGGGTGAAAGGAGGGCAAGGAATAGAGTGAATTGGAGCGATGTGGTATACAGGGGTTGACGTGCTGTCAGTGGATTGAATCAAGGCATGTGAAGCGTCCGGGGTAAACCATGGAAAGCTGTGTAGGTATGTATATTTGTGTGTGTGGACGTGTGTATGTACATGTGTATGGGGGGGGTTGGGCCATTTCTTTCGTCTGTTTCCTTGCGCTACCTCGCAAACGCGGGAGACAGCGACAAAGTATAAAAAAAAAAAAAAAAAAAAAAAAAAAATATATAGTGTGTGTGTGTGTGTATGTGTGTGTATGTGTGTGTGTGTGTATGTGTGTGTGTGTATGTGTATGTGTGTGTATGTGTATGTATGTGTGTATGTGTGTGTGTATGTGTGTGTGTGTATATGTGTGTGTATGTGTGTGTGTGTGTGTGTATGTGTGTGTGTGTGTGTGTGTGTGTGTGTGTGTGTGTGTGTGTGTGTGTGTGTGTTGATAGTAAACCCTTACCTTGGCAAGACTGCAGTATGAAGTACCCAGAGGGCTGAGGAAGGGTTAGTAAGAGTCGTACCTTGATAACACTGTGGTGTTGAGCCAGCCAGCTGGCCACCCACCTGTCACGTTGAGGTTGACGACGAGCACCATGGGCGGCTGGGTAGCCACCTGGCATCGGTACTGCCCCTCGTCATCTGCCCGGGTCCTCCGTATCACCAGCTCCCATCGGTGCCACCTGTCGCCGGACTCCCGCACCAGCGAGTACCTACAGAAGGTAACAGATGGTTAAGAATGGAAAGAAGGGTTGAAGGATAGGAGGGAGGGGGGAAAAAATGGTGTCATTATACATTTTTTTCTATTTCCTGTGTTTGCTGCCCCAGTGCTTCCTCAAGGGGAACTTTTATCTCCTCGGCTGAGAAACTTTTCTCCGTCGATGGTGTGAAAGTCTGTTGCTTCTTTCTCACTCAGGACTGAGGTTTCAGCGTTATTTCCATCTGTTTTTTTTCTTTCTTTCTTTCTCCTCACCACATGAGAAATATCTCAGCGTTTGGGGAAATATATCTCTTTCTTAGCACACGAGGGAGGGAAGGGTATTCTAAGATATTTATCGCTTGAAGGGTTCTAACACAAGGGAGTCCTCTCTCTCATCATTAGTGAATGTTCTTGGGCAATGACAAGATTTTTTCCCAACAAGAGTAAATCATTTTTTTTTTATACAAAGAAAATTTGGTAAATCCAGAGTTCATGACAGAGGCAGATCATATTATACGTTGGCTTTACCACGTCGTTCTGTTCTTCATTAATGGATGTTATTCATCTTGAAGTTACTGTTCGTCAGACGATCTTTTGAGTCTTTGTGAAAAGAAATCAGTGTCCACTTACGCGGCACAACAACTTAGCTGTGATGACCACAGAATGAAGACTTCACAACAGACCAGTAGAGTTCTGTGGTGACCACAGCGAGGGAACTGCAGCTGGCCAACTCAGATCTGTGGTGACCATGGTGGACCACTGTACCTCAGATCTGTGGTGACCACAGCATGAGAACTCTGCACAGACTAGCCGAGAGCTGTGTTAACCACAGCATGCGAACTGTGGTGATCGTACCATAGGAACTAATAGATTTAAAAACGTTTATTTTGTGTTCGAATTGATATCTAGATACGTAGATAGATAGATAGATTGATATATTGATAGATAGATAGATAGATAGATAGATAGATAGATTATACTTTATGTTTCGAATGTATGTATGCGTGTATGTATGGGTTGACTCCACCTTCAGTGCAAAAGAAAAGTCATTGTCAGTAAGGCTTGTATCGTCGTCAGTGGAGTGCTAGGAGTACATTCTCGTCGAAGGCCTTCTTGCTCCAAAGGGGTCCATCATTCCCCTGCTCCTGCGTTGGAGTGCACCATCGAAGTTGCAGGAATCTCATAGAAGTGGATCTTGTGGTTATGTACCTGAACATCATTTGATTTTCCTGAGGGATTTAAGATGATCAAGCAAGGCTGGCTGAAAGCAGTGAAACCTGTAAGAAAACTGAAAGCAAAGATGATGTGTATAGTGTCTTCTTCAGTCGTGGGTTTATATAGTCTGTTGTATGTGAGATGTATTTCTCTGGATTTTTATAACTAAGATATATTGTAATATTCCATCTTTGTTTCTCTTTAGTGAGTAACTTCTTCCTTTTAAGCCCCGACAGATTGCTACGTACATATGCCCTTGGTGATCATTGTGATTAACATTTTGACTAAAAAATCAACTGCATCATTTTTCATATACATTTACTTCAAACGGGAAGAATTTGTATATTCGTTTTGCTGTTTCATATGAATATAGAGATGAGAATGTTCGTATGAAAAATGATCCGTTTTACGACAATTTAGATATGATCAGTTAGGCTGATAATTCCTGTCGAGTGTACAACACAGATAAGGGTCGTCATGTCAAGCACAGTTATATATATATACATAGTCATCCTTGACGCTTAGCCCTATCTTGCTCCATGGTTTCATTTTAATAGATCACAAACTTACATGACTTTACTGTTTTCTTCTGAGTTAGGGAGATTCTCGTGTGGTTTCATTGGCCTGTTCGTTGATGCAGAATATCTTGAATGTATTTTTGAAAAATGGCTGTGTGGGATAATTCACGTTTTCTATATCCATTTTCAGTGGCTTGTGTTCCCTGTATGGCTCTCGTCCCTATTTGGCATCCGTTGGCAAATCATCCCTCTGAAGGGAGTGGGTTATTCTTGTTCGCTATGGGGGAATATAATGACTTCCAACACAAGTCTCAGTCAGCTTTTTAGAATATTCTCTCTCTCTCTCTCTCTCTCTCTCTCTCTCTCTCTCTCTCTCTCTCTCTCTCTCTCTCTCTCTCTCTCTCTCTCTCTCTCCTCCTTTCATCTTAATCTTTATTCATATTCTCAAAAGAATGTTAAACGTGGATTCGTAAAATGATAAAAGTGAGATCCAGTGCTCTGTTGGAACACATGAGCACAGGTGCCTTTGTGGTGTGATGGTTAGCGTCACTGAGCATAATGCATGCACGGGGTGGCCGCCAAGGGACGGGCCTGCATGGGTTCGAATCCAGGGCGCGGTAATCGGTTTGCATTGCCCCCAGGTGTTCATCCTTTACCAACTCGTTTTCTGCTTAGGCTCTCGTTTCCTCTCTAGTCTCTCAACTCGTTTTCTACGGCCTCGTCTTTAGACTCGTTTTCTGTACATTCTAAGCTCGTTATCTGTTCATTTCACCAACTCGTTTATCTGTTCAGTCTGTAAGCCCGTTTTCCGCTGCCTATTTCACCTCGTTTTCTCTTCAGTTCCTGACCCCTCCCACCCCACACCCTCCACCCCCTCTTCTCCTGTCTTGTTTGGATGGACCACGTCACACACACACACACACACACACACACACTCCTCCTCCTCCTCCTCCTCGAAGACGACGCGACTCAACGCACTGGTCGCCCCCTAAGCCGACCTCTAAGACCGGCGTGTGTATTCAACCGGCGTTGACTCGTCTCTTCACAGGCGGAGTGAGGCAGCTGGGACAGCGTTGGACATCAAAGCACCTGGGTCGCCCCAGACGATAACGATAAGGACTGAATGGCTTCACCAGACACACACACACACACACACACACACACACACAATGGTGCCAATGTTGGGCTCGAACCCACAAACTACATTTATGGTTGTAGAAATATATTATCCCTGGTGGGGTATTCAACACCTGTGATAGCACTTGTTTTTCAGATAGAGATACAGTTATGGTGATGATATTTTCAAGGAGATAAGTCGCCTCCCGGTATATCCCGCTGATAAGGGTTGATGTATAGAGGTTTTTATATAGCTGGATGAGCTCTATTGTCCATCTTCACAGTAATAAGTGAAGGGGGAAGAAAAGATATCAGAGACCTTCAATATGTGAAGGCGGCGAAGCACAGGAACCTTAAGTCTGTAACAAACAATAATGATATGTTTGGTGGGAAAAAAATCTTGAATTTTTTTTTTACTCTTTCAATAAATGAATTATTTTAGACGTATCATATCACGTGTCGACGTCCATGTGTCATTTCCACGTGTCAAAGCACACTTTGAATGGAGTGACTAAATATAGAACAGTTTATTGAATTCAGGCGACGAGTCGGATGTAAATACACCACTGAAGATTTGCATAATGGGGGTGGGGGGGGTGGGGGGGTCATGGGGGGTGGGGGGGTCATGATAGTAACTAGTTGATCAATCCCAGAAGAGCTTAAGACCCAGGTGGGGGGGCTGGATAATTCACGCTTGGGATAATAAGTACATGCGTGAAGTGTGTCTGCATAGTACATGAAGTTTAACCGAGCAAGTTTCATGGTTTTATACATTTTGTGGTGATTAGTTGACCTTTTGGTTGCGTACATTTACATAATGGAATATTGCAGTAGTGTTATGTTGACCCACATTATGCATTCAATGTACATTAAGTGATGTGAAATCTACATACTTGTTGAAGTGCAGTCAAACTCTATTGACATTATGTATTTAATGGTGAACGTTAAGGGATGAATATTTTCATTTTAGTTGCGTTAAAGTAATATAGTAGCTGACACACACATAGTTATGGGACAACTAAGCTATTTCCTTGTTTAGCTATGCACTTGTTCATGGTTTGTTTATGACATTCACGTTCACAGTGGAACGTACAAGACAATTCTTGTGTGTGCTTCATCACTGGTTGCCACAAGGTGGTTCTGGTGACGGACTTCGGTCAGGCGATGGCCTCTCTGACCC
>NC_092233.1:18696423-18746423 GCF_036320965.1 Panulirus ornatus | reverse complement strand
GCAGGAGGGTGAAAGGCATGAACGGATTACAGTGAATAGTGGTCGATGAGCTGTCAGTGGACTATACCAGGCGTGTGGAACTTGGTTGTGGATAGGGAATTGTGGTTTCGTTGCATTACACATGACAACTAGCGAATGAATGTGAGCGAATGCAACCTTTCTTCATCTGCTCCTGGCGCTACCTCGACAACAAGAGAAACAGTGATCAAGTGTGTATATATATATATATATATATATATATATATATATATATACACTTGGCCCCCTTATCTGTTCCTTCTTTTGTTAAAGTAAAAACTGGAGAGGGGGATTTTTCTCCTATCCCTAGCGAATATATATATATATATATATATATATATATATATATATATATATATATATATATATATTTATGTATTCTTTGTAAACTTGTAATATAAGTATTCAACACAGTTCCGCACAGTATGTGCTGGTATAAAAGTATGTCCCGCATTTTACTTTCAAACTTGGCTGACAGCCTTTGCGGAACTCGGGGTAATTGCTTCTGCGAAGAGGCTGACGATGAAAAGCTCTTTTCAGATATCTAAATACGACCTGTTATGCTCTGCCCTGCGGTGAACCGCCTCCTGGAGGCTCTGAGGAGGGAAAAAGAAACCCAGAAGCTGAAAATAGGAATACAAAGCTGAATCACTTAAGACCCAAGATTGTGGGAGATGAGTCTTGTAAAATTGTCGCACTCACTTGTGGAGAGAGAGAGAGAGAGAGAGAGAGAGAGAGAGAGAGAGAGAGAGAGAGAGAGAGAGAGAGAGAGAAGGGGGAAGAAGGGAGGGAGGGAGAGAGGTAGATTCTAGAAGATACGAAAGTGTGGAAGATGAGGAAGCTTACTGAGGTAATATAGAGGTGAGTGTGAGGATACGAAGCCTGGAGGGAAGGGACGTTATGCGTTTGACGACGAATCTTGTAGGTTATGGCAAGTGAGGGTCACAGAGCGTCTCCTACTTCCCCTCCCTCACCTCACCTTACCCGAGGAGCGGCTCCCTGACGTGAGCATTCCTGGAGGTTTGGTTTATCCTCACCCAAGGGCGACATCCCTCACCTGAGACGCGGCCAACTCCCTGATTTCGACCTTTGCAGAAGCAAGCTTTTTACATTCGCCGTAACCCGATGGCTTCTCGTTCATCAGCGTGAAATGATGTTAATGATATCAGTCGACGATCCGTGTGTGTGTGTGTGTGTGTGTGTGTGTGTGTGTGTGTGGGTGCGAGGGGGAGAAAAAGAAAGCTATGTCGATGACCAAACAGACAGACGAATCCTCACGGCACTGAGGACTCAGCCGGCTGACGGGGTCATCATCCCAGAGAAGGAAAAGGTGACTGGTCTTTTGTGTTTGCCTTGCCGTGTATTGCCTAGGAGACTCAGTCCGTCTGATTAATGTGGCTCGAATCCCCTCGCAGATTTTACCGTGTAAATTGATGCGGGTTAAATTGACTGTGTGCCGCTGCTCCTGAATATGAGTCTTAAAGGGTAAATTAATGTCTTGGCTCACGTAGTAGTAGTAGTAGTAGATAGATAGATAGATAGAGAGAGAGAGAGAGAGAGAGAGAGAGAGAGAGAGAGAGAGAGAGAGAGAGAGAGGGGGGGGAGGTAGAACAGGAAGAGTGTTAGAGAGCAAGAGACAGATAAATGGATAGAGAGAATTTTCTTACAAATATTTACAACGAGATTTTGCCACGAGAGACGGTGCTAGCTCGCGATGTTCGTTCACCGTAGGAAAATATACAGTCACGAAGGACGAGTCGTGTGAGTGACGTGTTATCCAGTGTTATGTGAGAGATGGAGAAATTGTCTGTCTCTGGTCTGGAGGCCAGGAACCCACGTGTTGGTAAGGCAGAGAGAGGACACTCAGCTAACTGGGCCAGAAGGAGTGACACTTGAGAGCCAGTGAAGTCTTAGCTCACTCTCACCAGCCGTCACTAACACCTCCCGATCTCCAAGATGGTCTTACTGATCATAGACCTCTCTGGTCGGTGGTGGCTGCCTACCACATACTGTCTACCAGAGAGAGAGAGAGAGAGAGAGAGAGAGAGAGAGAGAGAGAGAGAGAGTAGGTAGGACGGATGCTGAAGACTCCTAATCTGCGTCTTCCACCGTAGTTACAACCCAACATTACGGCCCCAGAACAGAATTCACAACCCAGTCGTCTGTAAACCGTATCATGTTCTCGGAAAGCCCTCCCCTGGTTACTGAACTGGCAGGACCTTTGAACGAGTGGCCAGTCGACGTCGCAAGTGCCTCATAGAGTAGCACGTTATATTGACTGTGTGTCCGCAACAGATGCCATGAAAGCGTCGCCAAGGGAAGGGCTGCCATCGCCTTACGTACACATAATGACTCTGGAATTTTTTGCTACACTCTCTATAGATTAGCTAAGTAGGATCGCATTACTGTCCTCCAGCAGAGACCCTCTTCATAGACCATTAGGTCTTCCTGTTCTCTGGTTTTCCCACTTACTGTCATCTGGGTACAATTTCTGTCTTTCAGCGGATAACCTTGTTACAGACTATCGTGGGTTCTGTATTCTGTGTAATGAATTTCAATAAGCGTATCTTAAGTAGGATTTTACCACAGCACAGGAGAGGATCGAGAAGACTAGCACGAAGGATTATCTCAGCGATAAGAATCGGATGACCAAAACGTGTAGAGCGAGTTCACAATGAGAGACACGATTGCCAGTGATCGGGTTGTGTCTGTTCCATAAAGGTCCTTTGTAATAGATGCTCTCAAGACCCCGATACTGTAGATGGGGTACATCACGTCGGACAAAATGGGGGTACAATAAGAATTCGATCCTTTGTCTGGATTACGACGGTACGAGCCTTAAATATGACGGTACGCTTTGTCTGAAGTACGACGGTACGAGCCTTAAGTATGACGGTACGGTCTTTGGGACCACTGATGGCGTAAACTTTGCCTTGACCCCTAAGGATCGGGTCACAGTTCAGGGCATCATATCCAAGGATTGTAACATCGGGCTCATTGGTCATACTGTCGTGCTCAGGGCTTGTACCGTCGTGCTCAATGGTCGTACCGTCGTGCTCAGGGGTTGTACCGTCGTGCTCGAGGATCATATATTCGTGCTTGAGGGACCGTACCGTCGTGGTCAAGGGTTGTACCGTCGTGCTCAAGGGTCGTACCGTCGTACACGAGAGATTCAAATACGAATCACAGGAACAAGTACGGCCTTGTTTAAGAACTCCACAGCAGCCAACAATTAAGCAACAGATAATACACCTAATAGGCTCTGATTGCTCTGAACTACGTGTATCAGGAACCATTAGTGCAAGGAGGCAAAAATCCCATCTTTTGGTTGTGCTGGAGCCAACGAGTCTCAAATGCAAATGAGATGATAACGAAGTGAGAGCGAACAAGGAGGGAGATAATCTCTTCCCAACCAGCAGGCCTGCTTGCGACACTCATTCCTCAGGCGAACCTCAGAGAAATTATGTTGCTGGTGTAAAAGTGATGCGACGGTGCATGGGAACGCATAAGACTTTTAGAAGACTTCATAGTCAGGGAACGAAGTTATGTGCTGGATGACAGTAAATGGTGCCCACATATGAGAACATGGGAAACCCAGATAACAGGAGACCTGATGGTCTGTGTCGAGGTTATCTGCTGGAGTACAGTAACTTTACCGACATGAGAGCACATGGGGAAGACCTGATGGTCTATGACGAGATTATCTGCTGGAGGACAATAGTAATACCCACATGTGAGTACATGAGAAAGGCCAGATAACAGATGACCTAATGGTACACGACGAGGTATCTACTGGAGAGCAATGACAGTATCTGCATGAAAGTACATGTGAACACCAGATTACAGAGGACCTGACGTTCTATGACTAGGTTATCTGCTGGAAGACAGTATTAGCATCTGCATGAAAGTGCATGTAAACGCCAGATAACAAGAGGACCTGATGGTCAGTATCGAGGTTATCTGCTGGAGGACAGTCCTGTTATCCTCTGATCTACGTAGATGAAGACAGAAGAGTGAAACAGATGACACTGAAGAGTAATAGGAGCGTAAAGACGTTTTGAATATTCGCCACATCATGGCTGCTGCGCATTTCTGGGCATTACTGCCAGGGAAAGGCGTGTTATGATTAGAATTATCACTCACGTGTATAACTCTTTCTGCCATGACTAAAAGCATTACGCAAGTGGTTTACTCTTTGTTTCTTTCTCGCTTATTAATATTTCAAGCCAAGTACCATTTGCATGCAGTAGCACTAGGCCCACAAAACGCATGCATGACATGCCTCACAAGCATGAAACGTGTGAACTATTTCACGTCAACATTTCCAAATGTTTATTATCACATGGAGTCGCTATTCACCACCAGTGTATCCTCACCTAGTCATGACGTCAGCTGGAAATGACGAAGGAAATGGGAGAGATTTACGTGGCTGACATTGTTATGATATTGTATAAACATCATCTGTTTTTCTCATCGCTCTTTTTCCTTCCGTTATCTCTCGTTCTCATGGGATATAACTCATCTCATTTCTCAATTTCCTCGGCGCTGATAATCATTGCTTTCGACTTACACTCTCACCATTCTTGAACTATCACTGCTCCTCGCTCTCACCACTTACTAACTCCTGGTGGTCCTAGCTCTCACTCCTCCTCGCTCTCACCACTAACTCCTAGTGCTCCTACTAGCTCTCACTCCTCCTGACTCTCACCACTAACTTCTAGTGCTCCTAGTTCTCACTGCTCCTCGCTCTCACCACTACTAACTCCTAGTGGTCTTAGCTCTCACTCCTCCCGGCTCTCACCGTTCCTGACCCCTCACCGCTTTCTAACTCTACCCTAGCTCTCACCAGTCCTATACTCTCACCGCTTCCTAGCTCTCACCACTTCTATCCCGTCCACCAGTGCTCTCACCGCTCTGTACTCTCACCATTACTGATCCTCACGGTTACTAACCATTCCAGAACTCCCACCATTCTTAACTTTCACTGCTCTCTTACTCTCACCGTTCTCTTACTCTCGTCGCGCTCTGACTCTCACCACTCCTAAAGTTCACGACTCATGAGAGAGAGAGAGAGAGAGAGAGAGAGAGAGAGAGAGAGAGAGAGAGAGAGAGAGAGAGAGAGAGAGAGAGAGTGGGGAAGGGAGGGTTCGCTGCCAATTAGCCGTAACATGATAGTTTCTCTTCTAATTCTTTCCATTTACTTGTAAAATCAGTATCGTTCCGCACCCTGCCTGTTGCTTTTGTGTTCCTTTACCTTTTCATCTTTCTTGTCATCATCATCATCATCATCATATACATATATATTTACTTCATTCATGTTCGCAGTTTGCCGCTTTCACGAAGTAGCGCCAGGAAAAGGCGAACGATGATCTCATTTGCTCACATGTATCCTTGTAGCTGTCATGCATAATACTCTGAAACCAGAGCTCTATATCTTTATCCATGCCTTATGGGCTGTTCGACTGGTTTGGCCCAGTGATAGCACGTCGCCTCCCGTACGCCACATTAATCCAATTCATTCTGTCTTATGCACGCCTCTCACCCTCCTAATTGTTTAGGCCACAATATCTCAAAGCTTCCCTCACTCTATCCTTCTATTTTCTTCTCACTTTATCTCTCCTCCTAGTCCCCCACACTTAAGACACGTAGCACGTCTATAGTCCATCTCTTTTCGATCATCCTATCCAGATGTCCAAACCAATAAGGCTGCGCTTCTTGCTTTTCCCCATTTCTTACACTGCCATTCCTTACATGATCAACTCGCCTCACACTAAATATTGTTCCCGGGGCCTTACACTTCCAAAACATCCGCCCTCTTCCGTTCTTTTTGCACTTAAGGCCCAAGACTCGGTATGCGTGCAACATTGTCGTGACCTCTATGCTATACATACCCCTTACAGACGCTGACATTTCTTTCCACACACACTCCATAGTGCACCCAGAACCTTATTTACCTCTCACCAACCTACGTCTCGCTTCATTTTTCACGGTTCCATCACTGTCGTGTCCACTCCTAGGTACCTAAAGCACTCTACCACCCCAGGTTCTCCCATTTGACGAGATTTTACAACCTCGCCTCGCCAAGGTTGACTTTATACTCGCGGTTTAACCTCATGCAGCTGAATCCAGATAATGCATATATATATATATATATATATATATATATATACACACACATAAAGAGTGTGGTAGAGAGCAGAAGAGGGTGTATTGAAATGGTGTGGTCACATGAAGAGAATGAGGAGGAAAGATTGACAAAGAGGATATATGTATCAGAGGTGGAGGGAACGAGGAGAAGTGGGAGACCAAATTGGAGGTGGAAGAAGGGAATGAAAAAGATTATGAGCGATCGGGGCCTGAACATACAGGTGGATGAAAGGCGTGCAAAGAATAGAGTGAATTAGAACGATGTGTTATACCGCGGTCGACGTGTTGTCAATGGATTGAACCAGGGCATGTGAAGCGTCTGGGGTAAACCATGGAAAGTTCTGTGGGGCCTGGATGTGGAAAGGGAGCTGTGGTTTCGGTGCATTACACATGAGAGCTAGAAACTGTGGCCTTTGTTTCTTTTCCTAGCACTACCTCACTCGCGCAGGGGGGGGGGGGGGATGCCATTTCATGTATGGCGGTGCGGCGACGAGAATGGATGAAGGCAGCAAGTATGAATATGTACATGTGTATATATATATGTATATGTCTGTGTATGAATATGTATGTATACGTTGAAATGTATAGGTATGTATATGTGCGTGTGTGGGCGTTATGTATGTACATGTGTTTGTGGGTGGGTTGGGCCATTTTCGTCTATTTCCTTGTCCTACCTCGCTAACATGGGAGACAGGGTATAATATATATATATATATATATATATATATATATATATATATATATATATATATATATATATATATATATATATATGTATATATATATATATATATGTGTGTGTGTGTGTGTGTGTGTGTGTGTGTGTGTGTGTGTGTGTGTGCATCATACTCATTAGTAGTATTTTTGTTTTGCTCCAGTTTTGTGAACCAGATCCCAATATTCTCTCTTGTACCTGAATACTAATGTTAGTGCCTGCTTTAGAAGTCGTGTGTATGTGTGTGTGTGTGTGTGTGTGTGTGTGTGTGTGTGTGTGTGTGTGTGTGTATAATAGCATAAAACTTTTTTAACTTCCGTATGATGTCTACATTTGTCATACCCTCATTCAGTTTATTCCATTCATCAGCCACTTTCATGCTATAGAAATATTTCTTTTACATCTATTTTATTTTTTTACCGATCTCTGCTTAACATCAAGTTATATCCCTCTGGGTGTTGTAGCTGTACATCTCTCGAACAGTTCTTGACCAAGTCATCAGTCTGGTTTAATTCTTAATGGTTGTGATCAAGTCACCCGTTTCTCTCCTCTCTCCCCTGGTGGGTAAATCTAATGCCTCAAGTCACCCGTTTCTCTTTTCTCTCCCCTGGTGGGTAAATCTAATGCCTCAAGTCACCCGTTTCTCTTTTCTCTCCCCTGGTGGGTAAATCTAATGCCTCAAGTCACCCGTTTCTCTTTTCTCTCCCCTGGTGGGTATATCTAATGCCTCAAGTCACCCGTTTCTCTTTTCTCTCTCCTGGTGGGTAAATCTAATGCCTCAAGCCTTCCACTGCAAATCATCTCTCATCATTCAAGTACCATCCTCTTCGACCTCCTCTGGATCTCCTGGATTCGTTCTTTGTGCTTCTTTAGGAGTGATTACCAAACCTGAGAATCACATTTTAATTTTGGCCTCACGTGAGTTATGAATAGCTCGCTGGATATCATCCTTGAACACGAATGGAATTCTAATATGTGCCAGGAGACAGTCGGTCTCCTTTCCAGTTTTCGTTCATATAGGACTCTGGTGACAAGTAAGGAACAACGTCTCCTCCCATGTTTCTGAAACACAGACCTGCAACAGTAATTCGGCTCAAGGATTTTCAAATTGACTTTTTTTCTTGTTGTTGTCCATGACCCATCCTCCTCAGTGTATCAGACCAACTTTGGGGTCTCGCTAGGTCCCCTTGTAACATGGTATGATCCTCCTCGCTTTTCACATCCTTCACGACCTTTGCGTCATCCGTATACATCTTCATCTTTTGGCATGTCATTCACACAGATCAAGAAGAGTGATGATCCCAAAATGTTATCCTGCGGCACTCCATTAGTGACCTTAACCCATTCGACGTTTCCTCTGACGTGTGTCCTTCGATCGCTTCCACTACGATCATCCTCTATCCATCGAAGGATTCTCATCCTTATTCCTTCCTGGTGATCACAGCTTCTTCATATCCTCCCATGAGGCACAGTGACGTATGCCTTCTGGCAGCCTATGTACAAGCTGTCCACCAAATCCTTTCTTTTGTCCATTGTTGAGTTCACTCTCGCGTCGAAATCTAACATACTCGTTAAGCATGACTTTCTTTCCTTGAATATGTGTTCTCTTTCACCAGGGTAAGTCTTTTTTTTTTCTATCCTCAGTAGGTCGTCTATTTGGTTTCCGATTTCCCCTTGCAATATCTGATAACCACACATGTCGGTGAGACTTATGTGTAGTACAACGCTTTTTTCCTCCTAGTCTCATTTCTTCACTAGACAGGTATAACGTTTGTCTTTTCCACTCCCTTGACGCATCGCCTTTCTACAGTGACGTCCTGAACAGTATTTCAATGAGGTTTGTTAAGTTCATTTGCCTACACGTATGGAACACATATGGTGAAATATCATCGGGACCATGAGCATTGTATGGGCCAAGACCTATTAAGATTCTGTTAATATCTTTCCTAGGTATCTTAATGCTTTCTAAGGCCTTCCTATTCCACTTCATTAATGTCTGGGTTGTGTAAACATTAATGAACTTATCATTCAGCACCTTATTTGTCCTTATATCATCGTCTATAACTCTTCCTTCTTAGTCCCTTAACTTGACCACTACTCTTTAACCGACAACTTATGATGAAATTATGGGAAAGTTTTGAAGATTTTTCTTGACTTGTCTGCAATATTCTTTTCAAAGTTTCGTTGTTCTTAATTTTTGATCCGGTTATACTCATTCCTTGCTCCTTTATATCTTACAAAATCTAGTTGGCTAAAGTTTCTCCTGTATCTTCGTCACAGCACAGTTCGACGCTCATTTGATTTTTGATATATTCTTTTGGACCATTCCTCCCTGTGTGTGTGTGTGTGTGTGTGTGTGTGTGTGTGTGTGTGTATGATTCTCTGCCCGAGCGTCCAAGATTTTTTTTTTTTATCTACGTTAACATAAGAGTAAGAAAAAAGTAGGAGTCACGGTTATATACATCATTATCATCATACGCCTGACAGCACAGTTATTGGCTGCTGTCTGTGCCTCTGGCATGTCTCTGCTGCCGGTTGTCTAATACAGAACTGTCGTATAGCTTTATGGCGGTGAGAAGTTGTGTACAGTTAATGAAACTTTTTTTTCCTTTGCTCGTATGTTTTCCCTCATTCCAGTCGAATCACATTTCTACATCATTATTATTCAAATTGTTGTTTTTCGTGTCTTTCGTGTGATGTCACTACTTTTCGTGTTCTCCATCCTGTTTTCATTCTGAGGGTGTCTTGACCAGGAAACATCGTATTTATCGTTCACATTGCCATAACTTGGGATATCCTTTCTGCAGTTCTCCCCTTCTTATCCAGCATTTCTCACGTCAGTTTTCTAACAACTTCTTTTTGCCAGAGTATTCATCTCTGTCCTAACCATCAATTTCATGAGTTATCTTTTGTCATTTATTTAATTCCTACTTGTATCACACCCTCTTCATTAATCCTTATCTTCACCGTTTTTACAAAACGATCTTATCTCTTATTCTTTTAAATTTAGAATTTACGATTAGACTTAAACATCATTCATTTTTCTTTTAACATAAACGAATGGAATTCAATACCTTTAGAATCATTTCTTTATATTTTTTTTTTCTACGTGAATTTGTTAACTTCTCCTCTTTGTTCTTCCCTGCGCTTATCGTCATTCATTCTTTCTTATCACTTCTCTTCCCCCTTCTCCCTTTGTCTTACTTTAATCATCACTCGGTGTAATTCCCTTATTTCTTTGTTCGGCTCCCTTCCATCATCAGACCACCGTTTCAACATTCATGCGATTTGTGGATCCGTCATTCTCACGTATACTATATATATTTTTTTTTACCTCCGTTTCTCTCTAGATTTTCGATCACTCGGGTCATGTTAAAGTTCGCTCAAGGCGAGTCCCTCATCAGTGATACCTCAGTTCCCTCTGGCAACCTGCTTCCTCCAGAGATTATCTCACTCAGCCACACTTGTGACATTTTAGTCATAGCTCACACGTCCTCTCACACCATCATGTATATATATATATATATATATATATATATATATATATATATATATATATATATATATATATATGGAAGCGGAAGTGGATCATAGGGTGGGGGAGGGGGCGAAAATTCTGGGGGCCTTGAAGAATGTGTGGAAGTCGAGAACATTATCTCGGAAAGCAAAAATGGGTATGTTTGAAGGAATAGTGGTTCCAACAACGTTGTATGGTTGCGAGGCGTGGGCTATGGATAGAGTTGTGCGCAGGAGGATGGATGTGCTGGAAATGAGATGTTTGAGGACAATGTGTGGTGTGAGGTGGTTTGATCGAGTGAGTAACGTAAGGGTAAGAGAGATGTGTGGAAATAAAAAGAGCGTAGTTGAGAGAGCAGAAGAGGGTGTTTTGAAGTGGTTTGGGCACATGGAGAGAATGAGTGAGGAAAGATTGACCAAGAGGATATATGTGTCGGAGGTGGAGGGAACGAGGAGAAGAGGGAGACCAAATTGGAGGTGGAAAGATGGAGTGAAAAAGATTTTGTGTGATCGGGGCCTGAACATGCAGGAGGGTGAAAGGAGGGCAAGGAATAGAGTGAATTGGAGCGATGTGGTATACCGGGGTTGACGTGCTGTCATTGGATTGAATCAGGGCATGTGAAGCGTCTGGGGTAAACCATGGAAAGCTGTGTAGGTATGTATATTTGCGTGTGTGGACGTATGTATATACATGTGTATGGGGGGGGGGGGGGGGGTTGGGCCATTTCTTTCGTCTGTTTCCTTGCGCTACCTCGCAAACGCGGGAGACAGTGACAAAGTATAAAAAAAAAAAAAAAGGCAGCAGGTTTGGATGGTATTGCAGTGGAATTTATTAAAAAAGGGGGTGACTGTATTGTTGACTGGTTGGTAAGGTTATTTAATGTATGTATGACTCATGGTGAGGTGCCTGAGGATTGGCGGAATGCTTGCATAGTGCCATTGTACAAAGGCAAAGGGGATAAGAGTGAGTGCTCAAATTACAGAGGTATAAGTTTGTTGAGTATTCCTGGTAAATTATATGGGAGGGTATTGATTGAGAGGGTGAAGGCATGTACAGAGCATCAGATTGGGGAAGAGCAGTGTGGTTTCAGAAGTGGTAGAGGATGTGTGGATCAGGTGTTTGCTTTGAAGAATGTATGTGAGAAATACTTAGAAAAGCAAATGGATTTGTATGTAGCATTTATGGATCTGGAGAAGGCATATGATAGAGTTGATAGAGATGCTCTGTGGAAGGTATTAAGAATATATGGTGTGGGAGGCAAGTTGTTAGAAGCAGTGAAAAGTTTTTATCGAGGATGTAAGGCATGTGTACGTGTAGGAAGAGAGGAAAGTGATTGGTTCTCAGTGAATGTAGGTTTGCGGCAGGGGTGTGTGATGTCTCCATGGTTGTTTAATTTGTTTATGGATGGGGTTGTTAGGGAGGTAAATGCAAGAGTTTTGGAAAGAGGGGCAAGTATGAAGTCTGTTGGGGATGAGAGAGCTTGGGAAGTGAGTCAGTTGTTGTTCGCTGATGATACAGCGCTGGTGGCGGATTCATGTGAGAAACTGCAGAAGCTGGTGACGGAGTTTGGTAAAGTGTGTGGAAGAAGAAAGTTAAGAGTAAATGTGAATAAGAGCAAGGTTATTAGGTACAGTAGGGTTGAGGGTCAAGTCAATTGGGAGGTGAGTTTGAATGGTGAGAGGCTGGAGGAAGTGAAGTGTTTTAGATATCTGGGAGTGGATCTGTCAGCGGATGGAACCATGGAAGCGGAAGTGGATCATAGGGTGGGGGAGGGGGCGAAAATTTTGGGAGCCTTGAAAAATGTGTGGAAGTCGAGAACATTATCCCGGAAAGCAAAAATGGGTATGTTTGAAGGAATAGTAGTTCCAACAATGTTGTATGGTTGCGAGGCGTGGGCTATGGATAGAGTTGTGCGCAGGAGGATGGATGTGCTGGAAATGAGATGTTTGAGGACAATGTGTGGTGTGAGGTGGTTTGATCGAGTAAGTAACGTAAGGGTAAGAGAGATGTGTGGAAATAAAAAGAGCGTGGTTGAGAGAGCAGAAGAGGGTGTTTTGAAATGGTTTGGGCACATGGAGAGAATGAGTGAGGAAAGATTGACCAAGAGGATATATGTGTCGGAGGTGGAGGGAACGAGGAGAAGAGGGAGACCAAATTGGAGGTGGAAAGATGGAGTGAAAAAGATTTTGTGTGATCGGGGCCTGAACATGCAGGAGGGTGAAAGGAGGGCAAGGAATAGAGTGAATTGGAGCGATGTGGTATACAGGGGTTGACGTGCTGTCAGTGGATTGAATCAAGGCATGTGAAGCGTCTGGGGTAAACCATGGAAAGCTGTGTAGGTATGTATATTTGCGTGTGTGGACGTGTGTATGTACATGTGTATGGGGGGGGTTGGGTCATTTCTTTCGTCTGTTTCCTTGCGCTACCTCGCAAACGCGGGAGACAGCGACAAAGTATAAAAAAAAAAAAAAAAAAAAAAAAAAAATATATATATATATATATATATATATATATATATTTATATATATATATATATAGAGAGAGAGAGAGAGAGAGAGACTGATAGGTAGATGTGTGTATATATAAATAGACAGGTACATAGATACAGGACACAAGATGCCAAACAATAAAAAGATTGATTCATTCCTTAAAATAAAAAAAGGGAGATATATACTCAGTGTCAAGAGAGTGAAACTCGTGTTGTTTATAGCACTGGATCCCTTTTCTTTTCTTTCGTTTTTCTTAGTCCTCACCACAAGCAACACCTTCATGATTGTTCTCGACACCAAGATGCCAGGCATAGTGTGATGGTATGGATGTTTTCGTCTATATACTGCCGTTAATTTTCCTTATGTCAACGTTATTCTAGGATTCAACTCTTTAAAGGCTTGTTAGATTATCTTACGTCTTTTCTCCATTTTTCTTTTTAGAAAATCTCTTTTTTCTTCTCTTTCTGTGTCTTGTGCTCCATTTATTATGGTCTGGCCTTCGTGGGGATTTTTGGCCGTGATTGGAGCCTTTGACTATATATATATATATATATATATATATATATATATATATATATATATATATATATATATATATATATATATATCACAAGAAGTCATAGTGTTGCGCGTGATCTATCATATGCATATAGCCACGAGGAATATGAAACACGATAAGGTCCCAAGTGCACTTTCGTGTCATGGTCACATCGTCAGGAGAGATACAAGAATGAGATAGAAGACGTAGAACAGCCAGGTGATATACAAGGAAGAGACGTAGTAGCTAAGACGCCATTAGTAAACAATGAGTTTCATCCTACGTCACTCATTCTTCGAACAAGGAAATTTGCAACGTGTTTACGAGTTTCTGCCACGTACAGCTGAGTTCGTGAATAATTCGTGTACGAAACTTTGGAGGTGAGGCCCTCACACTGCTGTGTGATCTCAGGTCGTGAGAAATGCCGCTTCAGCACGCACCAACCCCTGTGTGTGTGTGTGTGTGTGTGTGTGAAAGGGGAGGGAGGAAAGGAATGATATCGGAATAAGATAGGAAAAGGGTTAGAATAAATGGCTACACAGGGAGGGAAAATTCTCTCTCTCTCTCTCTCTCTCTCTCTCTCTCTCTCTCTCTCTCTCTCTCTCTCTCTCTCTCTCTCTCTCTCTCTCTCTCTCTATGCATAATCTGATAGATGAGAAATGCTGAATTTAAACCCACTAGCTCATTGAATACACAGTGGATGATAATAAAAACTTTATTTCAGTTTAACTTGAATGTGGACGACTGATAGAGACCTGAGAACGAAACAGATTTAGGTGGTTCTGAGAGAAGCCTTTGTGAACGGACAAGGATTAAGGTAAACAAGTTGGGGTAGCATTATACATGTCAGGAGTTAATTTGAGATAGAACTGAACAAGCATCACATGTCAAGAGTTAATTGAATCTATTCTAGAGGGATTTTGAATCAATGACAGTAAACATGCAAGACTTAAAAAACAATAGACATAGTGACACACGGACCGCCGAAGGATAAAGTAGCAGGGTTGAACGAGAAGCTTATGAGAATTGAAGAGAGATTGAAGAATATAAGCAGATTGGTACTAGCAATAATTTGGTCCGGTGACTTTGATATTAACTGTGTAGAATGGGGAAAAAGAATGAAGGAGAGTATAGACAAAATCGTGTACACAAATCATAGAACAATGTAAAAAAGAGTAGAGGAGATTATAGATGCAATTTCAAATCTGCACAATTCTAAATCCAAATCATAGAACAACGTCATAGCAGATGAGAGAGAGCAGCTGAACGAGCTTTTGATAGTGTGCGAGACATTCAGTATAATGCAGGTTATACATAAACCAACAAGTAAAGGCAACACCGTTGACTTTATCTTTACGAATGACGTAATTCTTATCATTTTGACGCTGAGGTTGGTATAATCAGCATCTCGGATCGTGACATTTCTGCTCTGACAGAATAGACGGAAAGAAACCAATATTATGAGAACAATTAGAAAGTGGACTGACGTCCTCAGCAGCAGTGCAGGATCATATATGACCACCTTTCCTTTTACAGACGTAAATACGATGATTGCAAGATTTACAGACGTAAAGATATCGTAGCTGAATCGATAGATCAGTTCAAAGACAATTCAGCGCCAGGCATTTCGGGAATTCCAGATAATATATTCCTGTGATAAAATACAAGGTAGCAAAACCGCTAATGATACTGTTAAGACCAATCCAGTACAGCAGATGTAAAGAGAAATGACATATGTAAGACCAATACATAACTGTCGATCCAAATTGATGATGGAACATTATAGACCAGTCGGTCTAACTTAGCATGCAATTAAGATAGAGCAAGATATATATATATATATATATATATATATATATATATATATATATATATATATATATATATATATATATATATATATTTTCTAGTGAGTTCTTGTTTAAGATATTCTTTTTAGTATTATTGTTGCTGAAGACATCATTTACATTAAAGGATAAAAGCAACTTGGGAAGTAAGTCCTTTAATGTAAATGTTGCCTTCAGCAACAATAATACTATATAGAATATCTTAATCAGGAACTCACCAGAAAATTCTCCTGGATGCATCTATAAAGTCCCATGTAGAAATTGATATATGTTTTATGTTGGGTAGACCAGTAAGGATCTTCTGTTAGAATTAAGCTACATAAAAGTAGTATAAGAACGAGACAAGAATCAGATGCCTTGCTTAGTCACGTTATAAACTATGATCATTGTATTGACTGGAGTAATGCCATCTCAGTTATTAACTCTAACTCCAGTACCACGAGAAATATCATTGAATCTTCTATAAGCAAATATGCAAAGAATTATAATCTTAATATTAGTGAAGGTCTATACAAATTGGATAACTTTATTGGTGATGAAACATGTAAACAATTCGCCTTCTTGTCCACATAATAAGTTTATGATACGCTCGTTGTCTGTCTTGGACAATAGCATGTTTACCAAATGGCGTCTTAGCTACGTCTCTTCGTTGTATATCAACTGACTTATATTTCTCTCATGTGTGTTCCCTGATGATTTGATTATTACACGAAAGTGCACTTGGGAACTTATCATGTTTCATTTTCCCCGTGGATTCATAGGAATATATTTTTTTTTTTTTTTTGCTTTGTCGCTGTCTCCCGCGTTTGCGAGGTAGCGCAAGGAAACAGACGAAAGAAATGGCCCAACCCACCCCCATACACCTGTATATACATACGTCCACTCACGCAAAATATACATACCTACACAGCTTTCCATGGTTTACCCCAGACGCTTCACATGCCCCGATTTAATCCACTGACAGCACGTCAACCCCGGTATACCACATCGCTCCAATTCACTCTATTCCTTGCCCTCCTTTCACCCTCCTGCATGTTCAGGCCCCGATCACACAAAATCTTTTTCACTCCATCTTTCCACCTCCAATTTGGTCTCCCTCTTCTCCTCGTTCCCTCCACCTCCGACACATATATCCTCTTGGTCAATCTTTCCTCACTCATTCTCTCCATGTGCCCAAACCATTTCAAAATACCCTCTTCTGCTCTCTCAACCACGCTCTTTTTATTTCCACACATCTCTCTTACCCTTACGTTACTTACTCGATCAAACCACCTCACACCACACATTGTCCTCAAACATCTCATTTCCAGCACATCCATCCTCCTGCGCACAACTCTATCCATAGCCCACGCCTCGCAACCATACAACATTGTTGGAACCACTATTCCTTCAAACATACCCATTTTTGCTTTCCGAGATAATGTTCTCGACTTCCACACACAATATATATATATATATATATATATATATATATATATATATATATATATATATATATATATATATATATATATATATAAAGCTGAAGATGACATGATCAAAACATATCAGACTGCAAGGGTCCAGGAGTGTACACATCTCTCCGACAGCAGCAGCAGCAGCAGCAGCAGAAGCCACCTACTCACACACAAGAGGGACGAGCTCTCTTGCCCAACTTGTCAGATATCCGAGATGTTCCTCCCGACTTTCATCTCACAGTTGACGTAGGAAATGAGCGCTGTCAATAGCTTTCATGTTCCCTACTCGTTTTCTTGGCAAATCCCTCAAGATTATAGCACTCCCGAGGACGACTGTTGGAGTGCCACTGTTGGAGGACGAACAGGTGGAGGAGGACCGGTGATATTCGTCGTCTGACGGAATCGCGTGGCTTATCTGTCAAAGATGAAACGCACATTTCGTTCGAGACGAGGAACACGGGGGGTGGGGTCTGGTAAAGATTTTGAGGTTCGCGTTTGTAAACCCTTCAGTCTTGTTTTTCTAGTTAGACATCCATGTGCGTATACACGAACATGAATATACAGACAAGGGCAATTGCTCTGAATTATACATGCAAGTTCCCTTGTAACTCATATATATATCTACATATATCTATATCTATCTATCTATCTATCTATCTATCTATCTATCTATCTATCTATATATATATATATATATATATATATATATATATATATATGTAGAAATATGTGTGTGTGTGTGTGTGTGTGTGTATCTAGGCAGAAGACTTCTCAAACATGTTTCGTTTAGCATTTATCAATTTCTTGCTGATGATCCCAATTTTATCTAACGATTCTCTTATACTACTCATTTAGATTACCAATAAGCTGGCTAAAGTAGATATCAGTGGTAGAACCAAACTCGAGTAGAAACCAGTAGCATCATTCGTCTTAGGTAAACACAACACAACACAACACAGCGTTTCGTGACTTGTGTCACATTTTCAAGTGTAAGGACAGCACGGTATGGTCGAGGGTTATGAACATCAATCAAAGATCAAAGGAAAATTTCTTAGCCAATGAGGGATGAATATGCTCGGCTTCTACTCCCTATGTCTGACTAGTGAAAGCTGGTCGCGTCAAGTCAGCCGGGCGTGCTGCTGCGTGATCGTCAGTCTGCACGTTCAATACCCTGTGATCTCTCCTTAATGTAGAGGGTTTCGAGTATCTGAAGGCGTTTAGGATCGGATCAAGTGTCTAATGCAGATGTTCGTTTCTCCAACATCTCCCTCGTGAAGGTGGTGTTGTGGCAGGATCTCGGGTGTGTCTTCGGCCTCCCACTCTGTAAAATGACACAAAAGACGTCGGGACACTTTTGTGGTGGTCATACCTATATACGACGAACGGGACGTGCAGTCCTTGGGTGAGCATTGGGATCCATATGTGGCATAACTCCTCTGGAAAGTCGCTGGTCTTCGTGCTGTTTTCTGGTCGTTGTTGGTAGGCCTGAGTATGCCCTTGATCATACGGTCATCCATCTTGTACGAAGTGGACGTGAAGGCCTTCTTGTAAAGGCGGATGGAGTCAGGGGGTACTGTCTGATTTGGGGGCGTCTGGTTCCATGGTCGTCTTGTTGTGTGGTTCCCTCGGTACCATCTCTCCAGGTTCTTGTGAACAGAGGTGCACACTTCCCTGTCTGGATATCCATCATTAACCAGGGCTTGTGAGTGACCAGGTCGAGTTCTTGATTGGTAGAGGTCCACGACGGGCAGCGAGCCAGGGATCTTAACATATAAGCTTTGATGGTGGAGTCCTTATGCCGCTAGGGGCACTCACTCATGCCATTCAGACAGTGTCCAGGACTGGCGGCTTTGACGTAAACGGTGGTCTGGAAGTGGTCGCCCGATTGCTTTAATAATATAGCTAAGAAAGGGAAAGCGCCGTCGGTGCTGTTTTCTATTGTGAAGTTGAGTCATGACTTCTCCATAAACCTTCTCCTCAACTCCTGTAGCTCCTCTATGTCTTCCAACTCGAACGAAGATAATTCGACGACGTATCGACAGTCCAGTGAGGCTTCGATTTTAAGAAGAATCTGACTTAAGCATTACATGATCACTACTTCCAATAATGTTCTCTATGTCCATGCTAGTATGAGTGAAGATAAGGTCTAGTGATGATGGTGCATCAGTCCCTCTCATCCTGGTGTGGTTCCTGACATGTTGGTGCAGAAAAGTTTCCTGTATACACTCGAAAAACTTGTCTTTATGACTCCCTATCTCCATGAGCGTCTAAAATTCCCAAGTCTATCTCGTTACCGTTGATATTCCCCAGTGTCAGTAGGTCACTATCTCGAAGACGTGAGTGTTTCACTGCTTCATGTATCATCCTGATCGTTCCTTTATTATTGTCATATTGAATTGGTTCCGATTCGTTGCAATTCTTTAGAGGATTATATACTAATAGCACCATAATGCTCTCTTCCCTACAGTTACTATTCCCATTATGTATTGTCTGAATGGGTCATCCTTCTCTAATTTTGGAAACAGCTTCTCTTTTATCAAGAGGGCTAATCCTCCCCCTCTATCCTCCCTCTCCTTTCTTGCTATCATATATCCCTCTGGGTAGAACAGGTGAGAGCTTAACTCTTTGGTAAGCTTAGTTTTCTCGACTCTAATAATATCAGGTGTACTTTCCCTTGTACAATCCTTGGATTCCAGCTTCCCAAACACTTGCTATTCACGATCTTCCCTTTCATGTGCAGGTGCATAAGCACTAATAAGCATAATCGTCCACCTCTTGCAATCCATTGTCATTTTTATCCGAATCAGTCTGGAGCTCACTTCCTTACACTCTTTTACACAATTTCATAACTCTTTCTTCAGTATTAGTGCTACCCCTTCCTTAGCTCTTGTCCTCACTTGCCCTGATTTTACTCCTAATACATTCCCAGACCTTTCTTCCCCATTACCCTTGAGCTTTGTTTAACTCAGGGCCAGAACGTACAGGTTCATTTACTCAAACACACTACCCATCTCTCCTTCGTCTCATCTTGGTTACATCTACACACCTTCAGACACCTAAGTCTGAGCCTTCGAGAAAGACGAGTACTTCCATCATGGCTCCTTCTGTTCCATCTTTTAGGAACAGTAATGCAAAAAAAGGAGGGGGTGGGGGGGGGGGGGGTTAGTTCTAGCCGTCCTCTCCCACCCTATTTAACTCTCTCTCTCTCTCTCTCTCTCTCTCTCTCTCTCTCTCTCTCTCTCTCTCTCTCTCTCTCTCTCTCTCTCTTCCCGCACTTCTGCCTCGATTCCAATGTTTCCTTAAGCAGATGAAACGCAAGAATCCCCTTTCCCTTTCTTCAGTGAAACTTGACCCGTTACCAGTATATAAAAAGTGCATCGAAGCTCACATCTTCTTAGGAAGATGTTCATGTTGAGTCTTTTAGGATATCTAGAAAGACGTTTTGCAGAGGAAATCCGATAATCTTGCCTTGCAAGAACCACCCGTTCCTGTATGTATATATATATATATATATATATATATATATATATATATATATATATATATATATATAATATTTTGATGCCGGGGCTCCCGTCCAGTATTCAAATAGATTTGTTAAAGGAATCCTTAAGAAAGAAAATGTAACGAAAATGTACTCTCTCTCTCTCTCTCTCTCTCTCTCTCTCTCTCTCTCTCTCTCTCTCTCTCTCTCTCTCTCTCTCTATCGATCTATCTCTCTTAATGGCTGCTGCGCAATGATCAGCACTTCATTGGATGTCGAATTCCAATCTTGTAGCCACAGGTAGTTGTCTTTTCTTTCCACCTCATCCATATGTGGGCTGCTGGATGTCGGGCCACAATCATACAATCCCTCCATCTTGTACATAACCCATGACAAGAACACGTAATTTCCACCTCTCGTTCTTCGTAATTCTAAATTTTCCTGTGGTGAGCTGTGGGTGCTCTCGCCCCTCCTTCTTTGATAAAATCCTGTCGTAAGTACTCACTCTCCCTCAGTCCTTAGAGGCCAAGGGCTCTATAATCACCCTCTCCCACTCTCCCAACCTCTCCCTGAAGCTTTAAAACTGCACCAGACCTGGAAAGCCAAAAGCCTCATTGTTCCCTTCATCGTTGCCTCTGACTTGTGGTAGTTTACCAGGTAGGTAAACCAGAATTTTGAAGGTGAGAATTTCCTTTGTTAGTATGAGATAAAGATAGTTCCGATAGCCATAGTTAAACCAGCTTTTCACCCTCCTGTAAGGGACTGTCAGTATAATTGGTGCTTGGTTTGTGCTAGGATATACAGTATGTTTGAATGGAGATAAACAGGATGAAGTGAAGTGTTTTAGATATCTGGAAGTGGATTTAGCAGCGGACGGAACCATGGAAGCGGAAGTGAGTCACAGGGTGGGGGAGGGGGCGAAGGTTCTGGGAGCGTTGAAGAATGTGTAGAAGGGGAGAACGTTATCTCGGAGAACAAAAATGGGTATGATTGCAGGAATAGTGTTTCCAACAATACAATGTTATACGGTTGCGAAGCGTGGGCTATAGATAGGGTTGTGCGGAGGAGGGTGGATGTGTTGGAAATGAGATGTTTGAGGACAATATGTGATGTGAGATGGTCTGATCGAGTAAGTAATGAAAGGGTAAGAGAGATGTGTGGTATGAAAAAGAGTGTGGTTGAGAGAGCAAAAGAGGGTGTATTGAAATGGTTTGGTCACATGGAGAGAATGAGTGAGGAAAGATTGACAAAGAGCATATGTGTCAAAGGTGGAGGGAACGAGAAGTGGGAGACCAAATTGGAGGTGGAAGGATGAAGTGAAAAAGATTTTGAGCGATCGGGGCCTGAACATACTGGAGGGTGAAAGGCGTGCAAGGAATAGAGTGAATTGGAACAATTTGGTTTACCGGGGTCGACGTGCTGTCAATGGATTGAATCAAGGCATGTGAAGCATCTAGGGTAAACCAAGGAAAGTTTTGTGGGGCCTAGAAGTGGAAAGGGAGCTGTGCTTTCGGTGCATTATACACGACAGCTAGAGACTGAGTATGAACGAATGTGGCCTTTGTTGTCTTTTCCGAGCGCTACCTCGCGCGCACGCGGGGGGAGGGGTGGGGATGCCATTTCATGTGTGGCGGGGTTGGCGACGAAAATGGATGAAGGCAGTGAGTATGAATATGTACATGTGCATATATGCATATGTCAGTGTATGTATATATATGTATACGTTGAAATGTATAAGTATGTATATGTGCGTGTGTGGACGTGTATGTATATACATGTGTATTTGGGTGGGATTGGGCCGTTCTTTCGTCTGTTTCCTTGTGCTACCTCGCTTACGCGGGAGACAGCGACAAAGTATAATAATAATAATACTATGTAAATCAGGAGGTAAATAAAGATTAGAAACGTAATGAAAGGACGGTAATTTCTGTCTTGTGATATCTATCATGACTAGTAATGAAGTTTAAGGCCTGAGTGCATTTAAAATATCACGTGTGTGTATGTGTGGAGTGAAGATATACGTAATGTATATTCTTTTCAAACTGCAGAATATTCGTTTAACTTCATTGAGAATTCTCTCCAACTATTGGCCTGGGAAAAATGTTCAATATGCATCTCATGGAAGAACATCTGAATACGGTTCTTAACTGTCCAGAAGTGAGACTCGTAAATACTTGCGTGTCTGCCTTTCCAAACTGTGGTCTCTGGCCTGGTCGTGCTTGGAATATTTAAGGTGAAATTCCCTCATGAATTGAGGAATATTATAGAAGAATCATTAGGATGAGGATATCATACCACCTCCTCGTCTGACCATTACCGTACGTTTAAACTGCCTCGTTAAACTGCACTAAGTGTGCCTCGTGCGGCTCCTCGAGGTGTTCAATCCGAAGTTATGTGCGCCGAAGTGCTGCAGCCTCGCCTCCTTTATCAACACTCGGCCACTTGTCGTGCGCTAACTGGAGGTTACAGTGACGCTATATTTACATTGGACGTCGGTTCGAAATATCTTAAAGCTGAGGTTCTGTCTTGAAGGCCTTCCTTGACACCCTGAAAGGGAGTTCGAACCTCTCTCTGTATCTTCAGAGTGTGAACCTTATACCCGTAGAGTGTATAGCTTCTTTTTCATAGATTAGCATATGAAGTTCCCTTGCTGGCTAGGTCTGAGGAAAGCCTTTTGTAAAGGGTTTGTTGTACAGTACATCTGGGTTATTTACCATTTAAGGACGCGCCCACCATCCTCAGACGATTTCTGGCCATGAGTTACCCTACAACCATTAGGGTACAATCCTTGACCATCATTGGTACGTTTCTTGAGCCCAAAACGACTGAGTCTTTGACCATGACGTTCCCATCCTTGAGCACGAAGGTACGATCCTTGAGCATAGAGATGCAGTCCTTGAGCACTTGTATATGCTACGATCCTTGAACATCGCGGTACGATATTGGAGCGAGACTACAAAACCCTCTAGCAAGATGGTACGAACCTTATCCACAACGGGACGGTGCGATCCTTGATCACTAATTCTTCAAGGGTGATGCAATCGTGTTCAAGGGGTAGACCACGGTCAAGGGACGATATACATAAAGGTCTTTCCGTCATATACCTTGACCAGTTAGCACCTTGTTATGCACCCCACACTTATGACCTCCACCTCAGCACTCAGATTTACCTTCATCCTACGTCCCCAGTATTCATTCCTCGACGTCTTCCAGTTAGTCATATGACTTGTATTTCCTCATTACAGGCAAGAAGAAGGAAAAAGAAAAAGAAATCCTCGAATTAGAATTCAGTCGTTAACTACGTTTTTGCTTGCTTGTGATCGCGAAAATTAGTCTTCCGTCATCAACATCGCTCTTACCGCTTGCTTGTGGCCGGTCTCCGTGTTTGCTGCAAGATTATTAATCCTAGCCAGGCTTTTACAACCCGAATATAAACTAGCACCTTCGCTGTTTCCGACGGGTGTAATAACATAGCGCTGGTGTATATATGAATAGCATTTACTATAGCCGAGCGTTCCGGCCCCACCAACATAGCGGCTGAGATATGCCAGCACCTCAGTTCTTGATATTTTCTATATCAACATAGCGCCTGTGTATATTTGTTTAGAACTGAGTCTAACCGAGCCCCACGACCCTGTCCTATGCTTCAACACAGCACTAGAGTGTATACCCTCACCTGGCATCCAAACGTGACTTAGATCGCTTCGTGCTGCCTACACGCCCCCACACACCCCCACGCACAGCCCCTCCCCACACACCCCCAAGCACAGCCCCTCCCCACACACCCCCACGCACAGCTCCTCCCCACACACCCCCACGCAGCCCCTCCCAACACCCCACAACCCTCCCTCCTCCACCACCACCACACACCCCACACAACCCTTCCATGTTGGAATTTTGATGGCCGGGACGAGGGCAAGTCGTGTTTATAGTATTACTGGTGCTGTAGAACGCTCCCGCACCATCACACAGTCGCCATAACACAAGCGGATATCTCATGGCTATACGAAAACCTTCCCAAAAAAGGATGCATTTCAGACGTTGTTGCTGGCCCCAGACCAACACAGTATTCCATATGCCTCCTCTTTCTACCCCCAAACTGCTAAACCCACATGAAGGGGGACAAAAAAAGTATATATTAATCAAGATTTATGACCAACTTAGTCTCAAAAGTTTGCACTCCCGAGAAAACTTAAAACATCAAGGGCTATTAAATCTCTGGGCTCACTAAAATACCATAAAACATTAAAGTACGTAACCTTTACCAGGAAAAATAGATCGGTTGTAGCATAACAAAAGCATACAACACCTAGAACTGTAAATTATACACACACACACACACACACACACACACACACACACACACACACACACACAGACACACACACAGACACACACACACACACACACACACTTTCAGCGCTGCTCCCTGTTTAAATACTTTGTGGGATATACCTTTACTTATATTTTCGCGCCACTTTATTATTCAGATTTAAGCACATAAATTATCCAGCTTCATTGTACCTTAGACCCCGTAGAAAGTATTTAAGCTTGGCCGTGTGTGTATAAAGTGTTCGAGAGTGATTATGTATTCTCTTAGGCGCTCACTTATTTTGTAGTGTTAAGCCTGCACTTGGAAAATGGAGAATTATTTAATTGTGTTCTCAGAGAAAAGTGGAACTTTCGTCTGTCTGTTTTCTCGTAGTGTAGTGGTCTCTCTCTCTCTCTCTCTCTCTCTCTCTCTCTCTCTCTCTCTCTCTCTCTCTCTCTCTCTCTCTCTGTGTATCGATCTATCTATCTATCTATCTATCTATCTATCTATCTATCTATCTATCTATATATATATATATATATATATATATATATATATATATATATATATATATGGCCCTGGACATTGGACTTGGCTGAATTCCTGAGAGCTGCAGGAGCCTTGTGGCAGCCGATAGTCACACCTCGGCTCATGTTACACACAGAGAGTGTCCATGTCTGAATCCATGCCCTTCAGTAACAAACCTAATCACCCAATTAGAGGGCAGCTATTTACTCTAATATGCCGAGCACTGCTTTAATTTCCTCGTGTAGACGAGGGTAAGATCTCCTTTACCTTGTCGTCTATGCAGGATGCAGTAGGCCAACTCATACCTCCTGAACGCACGCAGACAGTGAGACTCTTTTGCTTTCAGATGATCTCTGGGTCAAGCGGTGTGTGTGTGTGTGTGTGTGTGTGTGTGTGTGTGTGTGTGTGTGTGTGTGTGGCTAGGTCTTTTAATTACAAAGGCACTGCCTTGCAGGGGCTCCAACCTAGGACCTTGAAACTATAAGCTACACCACTCGGCTACACGGAGCCGGGCTGTCGAGCACGATGGCAAACATTTAGTCCTACTGTCTGAGCTTCGTACGTACAGAAGAGCATCCGTTTATGTAAGGTAAATATCTGAAATCCTCAGTCCACTCCAGCTATGACGAAACTCCTTTGTAGTCTGAGGTAAAAGACTTCGTCTTCCTGAAGCGATGCTCTCTTGTTTCATACGATTCTTCATGACAAGATCTGAATCGATAGTAACTATATGAGGAACGCTTCGTTTTTGGAACGCCAAGTGTGATCCTCCGCTGATAGTCTCTTTATTCTAACATGTGTCAGCCCTGGAAAAAAGAAAAACTCTTTGGCGTTCGGTGATCCCCAGATGGACGAACGTGAGTTTGACGCACTCTGGTGATCTGTGGTGGAGTGCGTGTCGGGTGAGGTGGGTGGAAGCGTGTGCCAGCCCGCTAGGAACCCGACGGTCACCCACAGTCAACAGCGGAATAAATGTATGTATCGCATGACAGACGACGAGGAGGACGAGCTCAAGTCAGGGAGGGAGACCTGTGTGGCTAGAGGCCCCGTCCTCTGTGCCACACACGCCATCACCAGGGTTAAGACGGCGAAGGGGAGAAGGCAAGGTCATGGGGAGCTAACGCTGGGATGATGGAAGGAGGTGATGTCGAAGTGAGGTGAAAAAAAAGAAAAAAAGGTTGTCAGGTGGGGTAAGGTCGGTTAAGATTAAGGTAAGGTCAGTCAAGATTAGGTGTAAGGTCAATCGAGATTAGGGTAAGGTCAGTCAAGATTAGGGAAAGTCAATCGAGATCAGGGTAAGGTCAGTCAAGATTAGGGAAAGGCAATCGAGATTAGGGTAAAGGTCTTGTTATGTGGGATTTGGGGAGTAAGGTCAAGTGTTAACGGGAAGAACCAACCTCAGGATGAGATTAGGGGGCCACATAGGATGAGGATCAGAGGATTTGGTCATCCTAATCATGGCCCTAAGTTACCTTAGGTCATTCTACTTGACGGATCAGGTCATCTCACACCAGAGAATCAACCAGTTAGGTAAACCATGTTCAAGGTGTCAGCGTATATGATTCAAGGAGTTTATCATGGCTTCTCGGGGGAAGGTTGATGTAGTGGATCCAACACTGTCACGGGGGATGAGAGCAGACCCCTTTGATGAGTCCCAGTTTGAACTTCTTTAATGCTGTGTTATGACTCATCTTACTCATACAGATGTGGGGAGATCTTCTGCTTTGGACAGATATATCTAGATTTACGATCGCCGTATCATACAGACGCTAAATTACACACACACACACACACACACACACGCACACATTACATATATATATATATATATATATATATATATATATATATATATATATATATATATATATATATATATATATATATATTTTCTTTCTTTCAAACTATTCGCCATTTCCCGCATTAGCGAGGTAGCGTTAAGAACAGAGGACTGGGCCTTGAGGGAATACCCTCACCTGGCCCAATTCTCTGTTCCTTCTTTTGGAAAATTAAAAAAAAAAAACGAGAGGGGAGGATTTCCAGCCCCCCGCTCCCTCCCCTTTTAGTCGCCTTCTACGACACGCAGGGAATACGTGGGAAGTATTCTTTCTCCCCTATCCCCAGGGATAATATATGTATATATATATATATATATATATATATATATATATATATATATATATAGTTGCAGTATTTTGCAGCCTTCATACCATTAACATAGAGCTCGTTTTGCTAGTCTCGGGTCTTATCCTGATTGTTATAATCTATTCATCCTAAAGATGTGGGTCTATCATCCTATGGAAAGCATGAGACTTCTCTCTCTCTCTCTCTCTCTCTCTCTCTCTCTCTCTCTCTCTCTCTCTCTCTCTCTCTCTCTCTCCACACACACACACACAATCACACACACATAGGCTCAGCCTTGATGTGGGTACCAGTGCTCATGAATGATGTCTTTTTTTTAGGGAAGAAGGAGAAAAAAAGAAAAAAAAAATGATCGTAAAACCAGATTGTTTCTGGAGCAGTAAGGCAGGCAGACTATTTAGATTGCCAACGAAGAATCTTGTCGAGTCAAAAAACCAAGCGTGGTTTCCGACTGTTTTCGCTGATTTACTCTCCACAAAAGTATCGTTATTTCCCTCCTCACGAGAGATTTAAGGCCTTATACTGTGTCATTTTACTGTTCTCTATATTCTTTTTTGAACCCAGATGGAAGGGATGCCAGTCTTTAGTTATTTCGATCCAAATGCACTCAGGAGAATTTAAAGGTGACACTCAAATCTTATTTGAAGGTTAGTATTATTATTATTCTTGCTATTATTATTATTATTATTATTATTATTATTATTATCATTATTATTATTATTATTGTTATCATTATCATTATTAGTATTATCATTATTATTGTTGTTGTTGCTGCTGTTGTAAACATGATTATTATTTATATAATTGTTATTATTATCATCATTATTATTGTTATTATTATTATTATCATTATTATTATTATTATTATTATTATTATTATTATTATTATTATTATCATTATTGTTATTCTTGATATTATTATTATTATTATTATTATTATTATTATTATTATTATTATTATTATTATTATTATTGTTATTCTTGATATTATTATTATTAATATTATTATTGTTATTATCATTATTATTATCATCATTATTGTTATTATTATATTTATTGTTATGATTATCATTATTATTATCATGTGTAGCAGTAATGATAGTATGGTAAGAAGTTTTGACACCGCACCAAGTTTTTCTACCAAATTATAAAACTTTTATGTTTTTTTCGTTAGATTCAGTCATACTTAACCTTCATCTTTAATGTGAGCGACGACCTGATGCACCATCCAGGTGGTTCACTCTGTGAGAATTTATAGTGGCCCCGGCGGCGCGCCCTCGGGGGCTACAACGTACCGCTGAATTATATCCGGGAATCTTGAGAATCCAATCAATATGTTAAAGGAACCCAACACAAACTGTGGGAGATCGGGAGGCGTTCGTACTTAGCTGGGGAGAGAGAGAGAGAGAGAGAGAGAGAGAGAGAGAGAGAGAGAGAGAGAGAGAGAGAGAGAGAGAGAGAGTTTACTAGCTTATCAACGTCCGTACTTACTTATCTGCCTACAAATATCTGATACAGCATCTTCCCAGTTAGTGTGGGCTGACGCGTAGTGCTCCCCACCCATAGATAGACAGGCAGATAGGTAGATATAGACACATAGAGAGATAGCCAAAGAAAGGACTAAAGAGACAGAAACAGCGATGTAAATAATGTGACAGAGAGAGAGAGAGAGAGAGAGAGAGAGAGAGAGAGAGAGAGAGAGAGAGAGAGAGAGAGAGTGTGCGTGTGTTTGGGAAGACAACAATAATGAGACGTAGAAAAGACAAGAACGAACGAGAAGTAAAAAAGAAAAAAGAAGAAAGAAAGAATGAATGAAACTGAGAACACAATGTTTTGGTTTTCTTTTTTTCCTTTCACAAATTTAGATGACCTTTATAGACGTTGTCGCCTCGACTCCCTGGTGGGTTAAAGTCTATGCGAACCCCAGTTCGAGTCTCGGGTCATATGAGAGTGAACCAGCGGCAGGAGGAGGAAAAAATTAAAGTCACAACGAAAACAGAATGAACATAACCTCCAGTGCAGACTACGTGTGTGTACGTTACTGAATGGTCATCCACCAGGAAAATTGAAGTAGATGAAAAAAAGGTTAAAAAAAGGAAAGAATATCCATTAACACACACACTCACACACACACACACACACACACACACACACACACACACACACACAACCGAAGGAAAAGCAATGAGAATGGGACAAAGGGATAGAAGACCTCAACATGATTAATACCAGCAGGGAACAAGCTTCAAGATCCTGTGTGTGAGGACTTGGGAGGTGACATCGTCCCAGACTATCTGGCCAGCCAAAGTCCCATTTTCTAGAGGTAGAAATAAGGAGACAGACTCTCGAGTGTATGGATAAGGATGAATATCTAACATGCTAATTATATACCCTGTTAGAATAAGCTTCTCAGGTTCGGTCACCGATCGTAGAGAAGCACAAAGAGCTAATGGAGAAGATCCAAAGGAGGGCAACGAAGATGGTACCCGAATTCAGAGAGCTGAATTAAAAGGGAAAAGGATGATGGCTTTGAAACTGCATATATTGGAAGAGAGATGAGTGAGAAGTGACCTGACCACAACCTTTTAGGTGGAAGGTTAGACCATCAAGGAGACATAACATAATGTCAAGCGTGTGTGTGTGTGTGTGTGTGTGAACTTGGTTAACTAATACCTAGCAATTTACAAGAGGAAAAGAGTTCCATGAAAAATTATCTGTTTTTCTCACGAATTTCCTATGTGGGAGACGCAGCTCGAGCGGTGCAATCAGGTCTGCTAGATTTGGAAATGAGAGTAAGTGATGTTTTCCCCTGGAAGCCACGACGCCGCCACTGCCCCTCGCTCTCTCAGCATCCTCGTGTTCCGAGGTTTTCCATGTGTTTGCCGTCATCCAAAGCCGTGGACTAATGCAGATAAAAAGGAATTAGTGAGAAGAACGATGAGCCAAAAATCTAATCACCTTCGTGCCAGACAACATTAAATAAACTACTTTATTTCCCGAGTTCCCTACGCTGAGAAATTCAATTGCCTTTTTTGGTATTATGTATTACAAACGTATGGTTATAAATTTGGACATAGGCTGTGGAATCCTACCAGTGATCACGTACAGGACCTGCAGACACCAAGAGACCACTGGGTTATCAATGGCACTCCAAGCATTCGTAACTCCCAATCCATCTTGTGTTCATACATGGTCATTGATTCCGTCTTACATGAGAAGGACCCAGAAGGAAGGGTACTATGTACAAAAGGATGCCGAGGAGTGGTCGAATTTACATCTATTTTTCAAAAGATGAACTTTCTGGAAGGATTCACTCACACACCAATTAATGCTTTCGAGGGAGCTCACTGCAATGACAGTAAAGTTCCTTACGCCATTGTCCACAAATTGTTCACATTATAGGCGGGACAACATCGGTGGTTAACGAAGTCATCATTACCCCATCTATGGCTTGCATAGTGCTCACAAGACCACGACTGGCTCTCATAATACCCACAACATCACTGCTGGCTCACATAGTGCTCATAGCACCACTACTAGCCCAAGGGATGAAGGGTAAACTCCTTTGATGAACCTTAATGGAAGGGTATAGATTATTCGTGTCCGAGGAGCCTTCTTTAAATGAGATAAGGATCACCAGTGGCGTATCACAAGGCTCGGTTCTGAGACCCATTGCTCTTCTTGATCTATGTAAATGACCTGCTAGAAGAACTGGAGGCACGTTTGAATAAGTTTGTAGATGATGCCAGAGTCATGTGGGCAGTAGAGAGTTATGGAAATTGCACCAGCTTACAAGGAAACCTAGACAAACTCCACAGGTGGCCTGGTTGATAGAATTGAACCTGTGGAAATGAAAAGTATCGAGGAAAGGACAAACGTAAAAGAAGGCCTCGATACTGATATCTCGCAGGAATCAAGTTGTAGATGTGTGTGCGTAAGAGGGACTTGGGGCTGGACATCGTACTTAAAACCTTTCGTCAGAGACTTAACTCAGGATAGCAGTTAAGGAGACCAACTGTATGTTGGCACGTATTAGGATCGCATTTACTACACTGACAAGGACGTATTCAGCAAACTGTTCACGACGTATTCAAGGCCAAAACTAGAAGACGCTCCTCAAATTTAGTCACTGCACCTAAGAAAGCTCAAAGAACTAATAGAGAAGGTCCAGAGGAGGGCAACATAAAATGATATCAGAACCAAGAGTTATAGTAGAGGCTTTAATGAACATGAATTTACCCATAACTGAGGAGAGAAGAGTAAAGCGAGACTTGATCATAACTTTCAAGTTCCTAAGCCAGTTTGGTGGCGTTGTGCAAGAAACTTGCGGGGAAAAGATGCAAAGATGTACGTTTACTGTCTCAAAATAGTCGATGAATATTGGAAGTGATGAAAGCGTAAATGATGACAACAAACTCAAGCTTAAAAGCTCGCATCACAGCAGGGAAAGCTCGAGAGAAAAGGGGTCTCGTGAGTGTAGCATTCCCTCCTTGTCCTGTGAAAAATAAGGTGATTAAACAGTGCTCATAACACCATCACTGGTTCACACAGTGCTCATAACACCATCACTGGTTCACACAGTGCTCATAACACCATCACTGGTTCACACAGTGCTCATAACACCACCACTGGTTCACACAGTGCTCATAACACCATCACTGGTTCAAACACCACTACTTGCTCACACAATGCTTACAACACCACTACTGGCTCACACAGTGCCTACAACACCACTACTGGCTCACACAGCGCTTACAACACCACTACTTGCTCACACCGTTCTCACAACATCTCTTCTGGCTCACGTGGTGCTCACATCACCACCACTGGCTCACATAGTGCTCACACCACCACTACTTGTTCACACAGTTCTCACATCATCTCTCCTGGCTCACACAGTGCTCACGACACCACTGCTAGCTCACTTAGTGTTCAAAGCATTATCGCTGGCTCACAACACCAATACTAGCTCCCACAGATCTCATAACATGACTGCTGGCTTCCACAGTGCTCACAACACCACTGTTCTCTATACAGTGCTCACAACACCACTACTGGCTCATACAATTTTCACTACACCACCACTGGCTTGCATAGTGCTCACAATAATACACTGCTAACAACACGAATACTTGCTCACATAGTGCTCACAACACTAATACTAGCCTACATAGTGCTCACAACGCCAATAGTAGCCCATACAGTGCTCACAACACCATTACTGGCACACACAGTGCTCACAACTCCACAACTAGCCCACAGACTACTCACGACATTACCAATGGCTCACACAATATGAGTGTAAAACTCCCTCCCCATAACACGCAAACAGTACTCACACATACTCTCAAAACTCTCTTGTCATCTCACACAGTCCTTGGAATACAACTACCATCTCACACAGACCTCACATCACCCTGACTCACATATTTACATCTCTGTGCAATGGCCCGTATGAGACTACCCTCCCCGAGCGGCCAGTAACTCAAACAGGACTCACAAAGCCTTTGTTGTGAGCACTGTATGAGCTGCTGAGGATGGAGTTGACGTATGGTCTGCTCATGTAGGTAGGTGCTTTGTGAGACAGTGGTGGCATTGTGACAACTTGAGAGAGAGAGAGAGAGAGAGAGAGAGAGAGAGAGAGAGAGAGAGAGAGAGAGAGAGAGAGAGAGAGAGTGGGTGTTTTTTGAGCCATTCGTTGTGCCATTATTGGTGTTATAAACTTTTTTTTTGTAAGCTACAAATGGTGCTTTACGCATTCTATTCGTGTGTAGTGGTGTTTTGAGCAACGCGTTAGTCTTCGATGCTTTTCGTTTTGAGCCTTTTTGTGATCAGAATCTGGTGTGGTTTAATGGTTCGAACGACCAATAGCGTTTTGAGTCCATTTTTCTTTCTAAGTAAACCTCCGATGTTGACTTTAGCCTTGTGTGAAGCTCTGGTAGTATTTTGAGCCCCGTGTGAGTTACAGGTGATGGTACTGGCTCTCCAGTGTGTTTATCAGTAATGGTGGTTTGGGGGCGAGGTAATGTAATGGGGTTCCTATTTCTTTTTTTATGCTGGACAATCTTTATTCTTCTGTGTTGTGGGAGACTTGGTATACAGGGTTGCCAAGAGGTTTTGAGCTGCCTTGCCCTTGGGTACACACAAAAACTTCAGCTGTCGTATTCGTGGTTACTCAGAAATCTTGAATTACCTTATCTATAGTTACCCATAAGAACTTCAGCTTCCTTGTCGATATTTACCCACGAAAGATTGTACTTTGTCCATGGTTACGTATTAGAGCTTGAGCTGCCTTGTCTAAGGCTACCTATAAAGCTTAAGCTTAGCCTTGGCCATGGTTTGCCTATAAAAGCTTCAGCTGCTTTGTTCATGGGTGATGGCAAAAGCTTGAGCTGCCTTGTTCACGGCTACTCATAAGATTTTGAACTGCTTTTCCGTGGTCTCCCATCAAAGCTTGAGCTGCCTTTTCCACGGCCATTCATAAGAGCTTATTCTGTCTGGGTTACCCACGCCTGAAATGTTTGATATATCACATAAAAAAAGATACCTCATTCGATTATCTATTCTATGCTCCCTTCCATAATGTCGTTTGCCGTATCTCATGACCCCAGATGATAAACTTTAGGTAGGAAAAGGAACTAATACCCCCCCAGAAATGAACACGTGGCAGAAACAAAAAGCATTTACCCCAGAGATAGAACTGTGGCAGAAATAGTGAGCTATTACCCCCCAAAAATAACCAAATGGTAGAAACAGGAGGCACATACCCACAGAGTTAAACAACTAACAGAAATAGTAAGTTTATACCCCCATAGATGATTAAGTGGTAGAGATAGGACGCTAATACCCCCAGAGATAAATATATGGTTGAAATACGAAGCTAAAACCACCTAGACCTAAAAGTGTGGCAGATATGTGGCTACATATGGCAAATATGGAATGATATAATCACTATCTAAATCTATAGCAAAAATAGGGAAATAATAACCCCTAGGAAAACATATGGTCCCCCAGAGATAAAGTATATATAGCAAGAAGAAGGAAGGAAATCAACTCAGCTGGACGTTCATGCTTGTTCACACTTCAGTCGGCATTTAATGGACATCTAATGACTTCATATTCGAAGCTCATCGTAAACACGTGAACTTCTGCAACTTGACTGCAAACATTATTTATTGACTGTTTCCTGAAACTGTTCACACTGGATTCTTCCTGAAGAGCGAACATGAAAGTGAATGGGATTGCTAAGAACAGTGTACCAAAATGTTCATGTTTACATAGCCGTGACCACCCAAAGTAAACAGTCTGAGAGCAATTTCATTAAGCTCTGCGTCACTCACGCTAGATGGGTTTTTGATAAACAACGTATCACCTGAGCTAAACAGTTTATCAGTAGTTTACCTAAACCTAGTCTAAACAGTTTACGATAGGTTTTGCTAAACAGCGTATTACCCAAAATATAAAGCTTATGAGCAGCAGTTTCATTAATCCGTGTACCACTCAAAACACCTTATGAGAAATACCACTAAACCATTCATCACCCAAACAGTTTATGAGCGGTCTTACTAAACCATGCTTTACCCACGACAACAATTAGCTTATAATCAATTCAACTAAACCACGCACCAACCAAGCTAAACAGTTTACGACTAGTTTGACTGTACTATGTGTCATGGATGATAACTTTACCCCATAGCGTAATGCATCGAGTTCATTCCTTCGATGCCAAGTCCTACCACACGACCTCGTCACAGCGTTCACTATACCCGGACCTCGCCCAGTGCTTCAATTCGTGCTCTTGTTGTCAAATTGATTTTATGTTATTCATTCTATCTTTACACTCCAGTCCTGGGAGTCTCCAATGCTCAATGAGGGCTTTATGGGATAAAATGGCCCTTGACCTTAAATGGTCTGATTTACTGTTCGAGCCTCTTGGTTATGACCTTTCTTACGACTCGTTCAACACCTGCAATATTTTTGGTATTTTTCTCTCAAAAATAGATTTCCTTTATAGATTCATTATAAGATGTATTTTTCATGCTGAATACAAATCAGGGGTTACAATATCGTTTGGAGATATTTATGACACGTAATTTAGCTCTTAAACGAAGTCAATTTTAAGTTGGCTTCTGATCATTTGCAACGTATTTACTGGGTAGGTATCGGTGACTCTGAATATTATGATATATTTTCCACGATAATTTCAAGTACAAAAGTGTTTCAATATCTTATGTTTCAGTTTCGAAACAAAAAGGCTTTGGACCTAAAAGATACCCCTGCCATTTTTTGGTATTTTTCGCAGAAAAATAGATTTTCTATAAAAACTCATTACATGATTACAAATCTGGCTTTGAAATATCGTTTGCCTCTCTTTGCGAAACTTGGTCAAGATGTTAAATGAATTCAATTTTAAAGTACACTTCCGCTAATTTGCATCGTATCTGTAAACTCGGACCATTAAGATATATTTTCCTATGATTATTTCAAGGATAGAAGTGTCTTAGAATCTTATGTTTCGATTTTGAAGCAAAAAAGTCTTTTGAGCTAAAAAAAATGATACCCTGCAATTTTTGGTATTTTTCGCATAGAAATAGATATCCTGAGCATTTCAAGTATAGAAGTGTTTGAATACATTATGTCTCATATTTGGAACAAAAAGTTTTTTCAGCTAGAAAATATCTGTAATTTTTGGTATTTTTCGCAGAAAGTATACTTCGTTTAAAAACTCATTATAAGAAGTATATTTCATGCTGAATACAAACCTGGGGTTAAAATATCGTTTGATCGTCTTTATGACCCGTCTTTAACGAAGCTGTTAAATGAAGTTAGTTCTAAAGTATCTTTTAATCATTTGCATCGTGTTTACTCCGTAAGTCTTGGTAACTCAGATCATTATGATATATTTTCCATGATTACTTTAAGTATAGAATTGCTTCAATATCTTACGTTTCAAATTTGAAACAAAAGGTTTTTTGTACCAATAATACCGTGGACTGTTACTTGCATTTTTTGTATTTATTGCAGAAGCATAAAATTCCTTCAAAAGCTCATTATAAGAAGTATTTTTCCTGGTGAATTGAAATCTGGGATTTAGATATCGTTTGGTCGTCTTTATGACCCTTAATGAAGCTATTAAATGAAGTCAGTTGTTTAACTATCATCTGATTATTTGCACTGTATTTTCTTTGTAAGTATCGGTAACTCAGAGCATTATGATATATTTTCTACGTTTATTCCAAGTATAGAAGTGTTTCAATATCTTATGTTTCAAGTATAGAAGTGTTTCAATATCTTATGTTTCAAGTATAGAAGTGTTTCAATATCTTATGTTTCAAGTATAGAAGTGTTTCAATATCTTATGTTTCAAGTATAGAAGTGTTTCAATATCTTATGTTTCAAGTATAGAAGTGTTTCAATATCTTATGTTTCAAGTATAGAAGTGTTTCAATATCTTATGTTTCAGCTCTGAAACAAAAAGTTTTTTTTGGGGCTGAAATATACCCTGAACTGTTTGTTACCTGCAATTTTTGATATTTTTCGCAGAAAAGAATAGATTTTCTTTAAATGCATATGTGTGTGTGTGGGTGTTTATGTATACACATGCTTATGTGGGTGGGTTGGGCCATTCCTCGTCTATTTCCTCGCGCGCGCTACCTCGCTAACGCGGGAGACGGCGGTTAAGTATACCATACCCTCCGAATTTGTCATTTAGTACACCAGTAATTTCTGTACAATACTTGGCTGTAGTACTGTAACATGAGGCAGAGCTCCTGTACCGCGTGGTACACACTACAGTAACCTCGTTGCACCGGCAATGTGGTAGTCTTGTGTGAGAGACTGTGTGTGTGTGTGTGTGTGTGTGTGTGTGTGTGTGTATGTGTGTGTGTGTGTGTGTGTGTATGTGGTGTGTGTGTGTGTGTTTAATAACATAAAACTTTTTTAATTTCTGTATGATGTCTACATTTGTCTTATCCTCATTCAGTTTATTCCATTCACCCGCCACTCGTTTTATTTCCAGTCAGCACTAAAGCCAGTGTAATTGAATACGTCGTCCATTCGTCTTTCGTGATGATACGAAAGAAAATAAAGGTGGAGGAACCTTAAAAAAAAGGTTATTGTCTTTATACCTACGTGAAGGTTGGGTTTACGGTGATGATGATGATGTAGACTTGTGAGCACGACTCTACGACCCATAGATATCAATAGTGGGACACTCTGAGCACGACGGGCCAACTCATGGATAATGACAGTACGACTCACAACGGGTACGACTTTATGAGCACGACGGTCGGTTCAGCCCATAGATAATGACAGTACGACTCACAACGGGTACGACTTTATGAGCACGACGGACGGTTCAACCCATCGATAATGACAGTACGACTCACAACGGGTACGATTTTATGAGCACGACGGTCGGTCCAACTCATAGATGATGACTAAACGACTCTCTCAGCACGACTGTACAACCCACTGACTACAAAGGTACGACCCTTTGAGCACGACAGCATGACCGTCGAGCACGAAGGCACGACCCACCGAACACGGCGATACGACGATCTTTAAACACGACGGTGGTGATGGTGTGAACTTTGACCTATTCAAACCTTAATAGTCAGGTTAAAGGTCACGTCATCATACCCCCAGGAGTCAGGTGTCACGTCATCAGACCCCCAGGGGTCACCTGTCGTCACGTCATCATACCCTAGGGGTCAACTGTCGTCACGTCATCATACCCCAGGGGTCAGATGTCGTCACGTCATCATACCCCAGGGGTCAAATGTCGTCACGTCATCATACCCCAGGGGTCAAATGTCGTCACGTCATCATACCCCAGGGGTCAGGTGTCGTCACGTCATCATACCCCAGGGGTCAAATGTCGGCACGTCATCATACCCCAGGGGTCAAATGTCGTCACGTCATCATACCCCAGAGGTCAAATGTCGTCACGTCATCATACCCCCAGGGGTCAGGTGTCGTCACGTCATCATACCTCAGGGGTCAACTGTCGGCACGTCATCATACCCCAGGGGTCAAATGTCGGCACGTCATCATACCCCAGGGGTCAAATGTCGTCACGTCATCATACCCCAGGGGTCAAATGTCGTCACGTCATCATACCCCCAGGGGTCAAGGGTCGTCACGTCATCATACCCCAGGGGTCAACTGTCGGCACGTCATCATACCCCAGGGGTCAAATGTCGTCACGTCATCATACCCCCAGGGGTCAGGTGTCGTCACGTCATCATACCTCAGGGGTCAACTGTCGGCACGTCATCATACCCTAGGGGTCAAATGTCGTCACATCATCATACCCCCAGGGGTCAAGGGTCGTCACGTCATCATACCCCAGGGGTCAGGGGTCGTCACGTCATCATACCCACAGGGGTCGTAACGTCATGCTTTTGTAGTTAAGCAGTTAACTAATCAACCACCAATCAAATACATCATTAACAATACAATACATCCAATACTCCCAGACATGAAACAACCAAGTAAATTACTCTATTCACAGAATTCGATACTTTTTGTTGCATACAATCAAATCGCAGCAGAAGATGCATCATTATATATCTAAGGATATCTAAAAAAAAAAGGTTTCCATTTTATAATTGCCTCTGATCCTAACGAGGAAGCGTCATTGAGTCTCTCCTACTACTGTCTCACTAGCCTTAGCAACACGAAGCAGTGGCCGGAGACAGAGGCAGAAGCAATACATGGAACACTCCTCATCAACCAGGTTAATGAGAGTTGCATGTTCAGGCGTAGGGTAAGGTTGGCATTCCACTCTAATAAAGAGATCTGAACATGTACTCAAGACGTTTGAATGGATTTAGGAGACGTATAAAAGCATTTGTCAAGAAGTTAAGTGTCTCTGAATATATATATGTGGGTTGGAGTGCGTGTTACGGTCATCTGGGATATTACCTAAGCCGTCATACAGTTTTTATATTTAAAGTTTCAAAGCACAAAGCTTGATCTTATCTCATCTATAAGAAGGATATATATATATATATATATATATATATATATATATATATATATATATATATATATATATACATATATATACCAAATGGCGTCCTAGCTTCGTCTCTTCGATGTATATCAACTGACTGTTATATTTCTCTCTTGTGTCTCCCCTGATGATGTGATTATTACACGAAAGTGCACTTGGGAACTTTTCGTGTTTCATTTTCCCCGTGGACTCATAGGAATATATATATATATATATATATATATATATATATATATATATATATATATATATATATATATATATATATATATATTTCTTTTTCTTTCTTATAAACTATTCGCCATTTCCCGCGTTAGCGAGGTAGCGTTAAGAACAGAGGACTAGGCCTTTTTTGGTATATCCTCACCTGGCCCCACTCTGTTCCTTCTTTTGGAAAATTAAAAAAAAACGAGAGGGGAGGATTTCCAGCCCCCCGCTTCCTCCCCTTTTAGTCGCCATCAACGACACGCAGGGAATACGTGGGAAGTATTCTTAATCCCCTATCCCCAGGGATAATATATATATATATATATATATATATATATATATATATATATATATATATATATATATATGTATACGTAGTTTTGTCATCGTATGAATTGGCAATGTAAACTGCCTTAAACATATTTGCCCAGCTTAAGCTATTTGATATTTACGTGAAACGTGTGAGCGAGCGCGTCAGGAGTTACTGGGTTGAGTTCATGAGTTACGAGGGTGTTGTGAGTTCCTGAGTAACGAACGATCAGTGCAAGTCGTTCCATTATCTGACTGTCTGGTTTATGATCGGGGTCATTCTTTTTACTTGTACAAACAGAAGGCAGTAAGTGTGCGGGTCCACGACGGGAGCTAGAATGATCCAAGCTTTGGTGTCTTATACTTCCATAAGTCTGCTGTGACTCAGTTACGAATGACGTCATTAAGATGTGATATCACACGCATATATTCGCCTTACGTGACTTTACGACCTGTTTTTTCTAATGGCATTTCGTTAGTTACAAGATATTTTTTTTTCTTATTACTTGAATAATGAGGTTTGGCTGTTACTCTGTCTGTCTGTCTGTCTGTCTGTCTGTCTGTCTCTCTCTCTCTCTCTCTCTCTCTCTCTCTCTCTCTCTCTCTCTCTCTCTCTCTCTCTCTCTCTCTCTCTCTCTCTCTCTTCTATTTGTGATTTAGACCAACAATCCAGACAGTCTATTTTTCCTGTCTACTTTTCAATGGTAGTTGTTCTGAAAGTCTTTTGTGAGGTACTTCACGTCATCATGGTTCACGTATGTTTATGTGAGCCAGTATGTATTTGTATGATCATATTCATGATGATATAAAGATGATAAGATGAATAAAGAGCAGTTTATTAAAGTCATATAGCCATTCGGTTGAAAATACACCGTTGAGGAATTACATGATTATATTTACCAGTTAATCAATCATGAAAGAGTTGAAGATCAGGGAAGGACAAGGTATTTGTACGCTTTGGATAAGCACGTGAGTGAGGTCTGTCGACAACGTACAGGAAGTTGTACAAAGTAAAAATGTTATGTTTTAAACATCACACATTTAGTGGTGATCGGGCGAACAATACATTAGATAAAGTTACATTGTGATTGAATTTGCAGTCGTGTTGTGTTGACGTACATTATCTATGAAATCGTAAAACATTAAGTGACGCAACGTTATAGACTTGTTTACTTTTAATAAAATTTATTATGTATTTATTGGTGAACATCAAATGATGAACTTTTCCACAGTAAGACTGTAGTTTACATACACCTAACTGTGGGATAACTATGCTATTAGCTTGCTTAGCTGTACACTTGTTCATGGTTTGTTGATGACATTCACAGTCCCAGGTATAGGATGTGTCTTGTACCTGTACGATCGCTGGTTGGTACAAGGGGATTGTGGTGGCGGACGTCGGTCAGTGGAGAGTATGTCTTGGTGTTTATACAAAGCGATCGCCTTCTCTGACCCACGAAGAACTTTAGAATGGTCACAGAACTAAGGAATATGCCAAGGTCATGTTGTTTACACTGAGGCAACACCACAGCACCGACATTAACGCCTCTTGATAAGAACTGTCACCGAGTGTGTTACTAGTTCACTTGTTCACTGGTAAAAAAAATCTTATAACGTTATGTCTCTTTCACAGTTGAATTCGCTGAAGGTTAGGTCACTCTTGTGTGAAGATGGTGAGTGTAATCAGGGGTGATCCAAGTGTTGAGGTGGGAGGGGGGAGAGAGAGAGAGAGAGAGAGAGAGAGAGAGAGAGAGAGAGAGAGAGAGAGAGAGAGAGAGAGAGTTCAGATCGACATGAGTTCAGATCGGCATAGGCTGCCCAAGAGCGCCACTGACACGTGTCCAAAATCAGTGAGGGTTGGACGCATTTACGCATGTATAATGTATGTATGAGAACATATAACGTATATGTATATGATACATATACGTATTTGTATTCATAATTGCCACAAGGGCCCTTTCTCGAAAGGGTGATGATTATAATCCAAAACCACTTTTCCAGGAGGTCTTGCAGCCTCATGTCTGCGCTACTTCCAGTAGCAGGGAAAGGATAGACTTCTTTAGAATGTGAAGTTCTTAGACGAGATCTTATATCGTTTTATATCTTTCGAAATATTGATTATTTTCTTTCATCCATCTGACTTAGAACCTCTTCCATGCTGGACAAGTTTTAAGTCCTTTAGTCTTGTCCTGTAACTCAGCTCTCTTAACTCTGGTACCATCTTCGTGAGTCTGTGTGTGTGTGTGTGTGTGTGTGTGTGTGTGTGTGTGTGTGTGCGTGCGTGCGTGTGTATGTGTGTGTGTGCGTGTGTGTGTGTGTGTGTGTGTGTGTGCGTGTGTGTGTGTGTGTGTGTGAAGGATGGTGATGGAAACGAAGGGGTTCTATGAGGGCGCCTCCTTCAGTGGAGGGAAGTCTTGTAAGCTTTCTCTCAAGACATCTTATCAAGCTTAAAGTTAACCTCGTTCAAGTATGGGGGCAGACGCCGAGGAAGCGAGTTGTGGTGGTTAAACCTTTTTCTCTCTAATTCCAAGTCGGGCATACTCTCTCTCTCTCTCTCTCTCTCTCTCTCTCTCTCTCTCTCTCTCTCTCTCTCTCTCTCTCTCTCTCTCTCTCTCTCTTTCAGGCACGTGATAATTTTCCACCACCTGCCGATGAAACTGTTAGCCAAATTGTTACTGAACTTGCTAACGAATAAAAGTTAGCGAACTATTTGCATATTGAAACATTTTCAAAAAAAAAAAAAAAATCACGCAAATACTATTTTTGATATATATATATATATATATATATATATATATATATATATATATATATATATATATATATATATAGATAGATAGATAGATAGATAGATATATATATATATATATATATATATATATATATATATATATATATATATATATATATATATATATATATATATATAGAGAGAGAGAGAGAGAGATACATGGGTAAAAAGATAGATAGATTGAGAGACGTAGATAATTACTTAGCATCGGCATTGAACGATAAAGACAAAAGGTTGTCGTAACACAGAACATTGTAAAGCTGTATATTTTTGTTGGCCTTGAAGGCCAGGTTCTGGTACCCTTAGAACCTGACTTTGATCTTTTAAGGTACCTTCATCATAATATGAGGCTACTAGGTCGCCAATTTTGAATAAGTGTAGTGAACTACGTGTTATCTATAAGGCCGTTAATGAGTGGCCTTTGGAAGCGCCAAAAATCCTTTCAGGACAAAGTACGGAATCATCTAGTCTAGCCCAGATGCTGAAGTACATCCATAATGAGATTCTGAGGTACCTGGTGCATCCATGATGAGGTTCTGAAGTACCTAGTACATCATTAGTGAGGTTCTGAAGTGCCTAGTACATCCATAATGAGGTTCTGAAGTGCCTAGTACATCATTAATGAGGTTCTAAAGTACTTAGTACATCCATTATGAGGTTCTAAAGTACTTAGTACATCCATAATGAGGTTCTGAAGTACTTAGTACATCCATAATGAGGTTCTGAAGTACTTAGTACATCCATAATGAGGTTCTGAAGTACTTAGTACTTCCATAATGAGGTTCTGAAGTATCTAGTACATCCATAATGAGGTTCTGAAGTACTTAGTACATCCATAATGAGGTTCTGAAGTATCTAGTACATCCATAATGAATTTCTGGTGTGCATACATACATCCAGAATCTGGAACCTCTATCGTTCTTCTGTGGATGAGTACAGCACGAATGTACAACCACTTGACAATTGTATATATATATATTTGTATGTAGCATTTATGGATCTGGAGAAGGCATATGATAGAGTTGATAGAGATGCTCTGTGGAAGGTATTAAGAATATATGGTGTGGGAGGCAAGTTGTTAGAAGCAGTGAAAAGTTTTTATCGAGGATGTAAGGCATGTGTACGTGTAGGAAGAGAGGAAAGTGATTGGTTCTCAGTGAATGTAGGTTTGCGGCAGGGGTTTGTGATGTCTCCATGGTTGTTTAATTTGTTTATGGATGGGGTTGTTAGGGAGGTGAATGCAAGAGTTTTGGAAAGAGGGGCAAGTATGAAGTCTGTTGGGGATGAGAGAGCTTGGGAAGTGAGTCAGTTGTTGTTCGCTGATGATACAGCGCTGGTGGCTGATTCATGTGAGAAACTGCAGAAGCTGGTGACTGAGTTTGGTAAAGTGTGTGAAAGAAGAAAGTTAAGAGTAAATGTGAATAAGAGCAAGGTTATTAGGTACAGTAGGGTTGAGGGTCAAGTCAATTGGGAGGTGAGTTTGAATGGAGAAAAACTGGAGGAAGTGAAGTGTTTTAGATATCTGGGAGTGGATCTGGCAGCGGATGGAAACATGGAAGCGGAAGTGGATCATAGGGTGGGGGAGGGGGCGAAAATTCTGGGAGCCTTGAAGAATGTGTGGAAGTCGAGAACATTATCTCGGAAAGCAAAAATGGGTATGTTTGAAGGAATAGTGGTTCCAACAATGTTGTATGGTTGCGAGGCGTGGACTATGGATAGAGTTGTGCGCAGGAGGATGGATGTGCTGGAAATGAGATGTTTGAGGACAATGTGTGGTGTGAGGTGGTTTGATCGAGTAAGTAACGTAAGGGTAAGAGAGATGTGTGGAAATAAAAAGAGCGTGGTTGAGAGAGCAGAAGAGGGTGTTTTGAAATGGTTTGGTCACATGGAGAGAATGAGTGAGGAAAGATTGACCAAGAGGATATATGTGTCGGAGGTGGAGGGAACGAGGAGAAGAGGGAGACCAAATTGGAGGTGGAAAGATGGAGTGAAAAAGATTTTGTGTGATCGGGGCCTGAACATGCAGGAGGGTGAAAGGAGGGCAAGGAATAGAGTGAATTGGAGCGATGTGGTATACCGGGGTTGACGTGCTGTCAGTGGATTGAATCAAGGCATGTGAAGCGTCTGGGGTAAACCATGGAAAGCTGTGTAGGTATGTATATTTGCGTGTGTGGACGTATGTATATACATGTGTATGGGGGGGAGGTTGGGCCATTTCTTTCGTCTGTTTCCTTGCGCTACCTCGCAAACGCGGGAGACAGCGACAAAGTATAATAAATGAAATATATATATATATATATATATATATATATATATATATATATATATATATATATATATATATATATATATATATATATATCAAAGCTAAGAACACATGCTATATCTCGTACATATCGACTAGGTAAGAATGGTTGGAGACTCCTATAAAGATCGAGTGAATGAAAAAAAATGCTAAAGTGAAGCAGTATTGGAACATATGCAATCAAATCGAAGTGGACTTAAGATACTTAGTTTCTTCAGTGGAACACGTCTTCTCCTCAGTTCGTAGACGGATCTGTGTGAAGATATTCCTCTATTGGATTCGCAATTTTTCATCCGGATGTTCTCGGAAATATATGTTGGCCTTGGCTTATTTTCTTTAATAATGCAAAGATCTCGGTGGTTGGACTCAGCATAGATATTTTGTTCGGAAATAATTGATGTGTTTATTTGAGTGTGTTGTGTGGGAGGTTGATATTAGTGTGTGCGTGTGTGTGTGTGTGTGTGTGTGTGTGAACGTAGCGTGATACCTGTGTTAATGTGAAGGTACTGAACACCTGTGTATTGATTATGTTAATGAAATATTTATCGTAAGATGAAGAAAACGAACGTGATTTTGCATGCCCTGACTTCTCTTCTCTCTCTCTCTCTCTCTCTCTCTCTCTCTCTCTCTCTCTCTCTCTCTCTCTCTCTCCTCCCGGTAGGCAGTAGGCAGCCACAGACCGGGAAGGTACTCCCGGTCCTACACAGTACCCAGCAGTACAGAGGCAGTCAGGTTCCCTTCCATTGACCCAGGTTACTATCTTGTCATACTACCTCGCCCACACGTGGCCTGCTGGCATTCGGTCTAGAAACGTACAATCTCTCCATCTAAGTCATAACACTTAACAACACGTAACTCACGCGACTTATTCTTCGTAACTCAGTACGTCCCTGTTGTGAACTCCAAGCGCTACCCTTGCCTTTTGGGCAAAAGATCTTGTTGTAAGTGTTCGTAAGTAGTTAGGTACCATCACTTCACCTCGTTCCTTCATTCGTAGGGAGATGTAATGTTATGAAAGTGAAAATGACGTTAAAATTCCTGGGAATCCGGTCCCTAAGACAGCAGCATAGCAATAAAGAAAACCGAATGCGAGGTTATATAGCGAAAATCATCGATTCAGATCACCAGAAACAATGTCAATTATTTTCACTCATCCTGAAGACCACATCTTAAAAAGCGCAGTGCAAATCTGGTCACGGAATTACACAAGGGTCGAAGAAAACTTGAACAAGTACAAAGCAGAGCCAAAAGACTCATTTTACCCTAAGCAATCTTCTATAGTCTACAGAGAGCGGCCAAGAAGGGTTAACATCCCCCTTAAGAGATGTGATTTTTTTTATACAGGTTTTCAAAATTCAGATTGACATTTAAGAATATATATCATGATAATGATATAGTAGTATAAGGTTATATACTCATTTACTAGAACAATCGGAACAGAGTTTGAGATAAGACGATGCAATGCTGAAGTCGAATAAAGTTTCTATCCAACTAGTGTTGTTGGAGATTGCAACAAGTTGCCATCAAACATTGTGAATTGAAAGACTATTAATACCATCAAAAGTCGGGTGGACAAATGTTTCATCCATTCTGATGGTTGACAGATGGAAAAACAGTGACAAGTGTGTGTGTGTGTGTATATATATATATATATATATATATATATATTCCTGGCTATGAAGACTGCTTTCGTCTGTAGATTCGTCGACCATTTCATTCCTGTGAAATCCCACGCTTGCTTCATCAGTGCATGGCTTGTCTTCCATTCTTTTTCCTTTTGGCTTCTTTTTCCGAGAGGGAGTGGAGGATAGGGAGAGAACCTTCTTACTCACCCGTCCTAACCCCATCTATCTAGAGTAGAAATGTAGTTAATATTTGAATTCAGAATACAATCTGGAAGATAATCTCATCATAGGCCAGTGAACCCTCTGTTATCTGCCTTGCTTCTGCACTTCTACATACTCTCTCTCTCTTTCACATATCCCTGTTTCGCTTTTTATTTCCGTCGTCTTCTTTTCCTTTCCTTATAACTGCCTCTTCATCTGTTTAACTCCTCGTCTGCCTGTCTCTCCTTTCTGTCTGTCCCACAGCCTCTGTGTCTTTGAAACACCCTCACAGCGTCTGCACTACCAGAGGTAATTCTCGTTTACTTAAAAAAAAGAAAAAAGAAAAAAATGGGTCCCAGGGGGTCAAGTTGCTGTCCTTGATACATTGCTAAAAACTTGATTCGCTGTAAATGGATTACTCCTCCCTGGCCGGTAGACCACAGAGACCTTGCTCGTTCGCATGGCCCTGGGTTCTGTCACTACCACTGCCAGCAACAGAAGAAAGGCTCCTGTGGTCTTGGTAACAGAAGGAGGGGGTCGGGTTGTGGTGTTATTAACAGCAGAGGTAAGGGAAGGTTCTGGCGTTACCAACATCACAGGTAAGGTAGGGTTCTGGTGCTGTCAACAGCAGAGTTAAGGAATGGTTCTGGTGGTCCCTGAGGCAGAGATAAGGAGGATTCGTGTTACTAATAGGGGAAGTAACGGAGGGTTCTGGCCTTACCAACAAGAGAGGTAAGGAAAAATTGTGGCGTTACCAAGAGCAGAGGTAAGGGAGGGCTCTGGCGTTACCAACAATAGAGGCAAGGGTGGGTACTGGCGTTACCAACAAGAGAAGTAAGGGAGGGTTCTAGCGTTACCAACAAGAGATGTAAGGAAGGGTTCTAGCGTTACCAGCAGCAGAGGTAAGGAAGGGTTCTAGCGTTACCAACAAGAGAGGTAAGGAAGGGTTCTGGCGTTACCAACAAGAGATGTAAGGAAGGGTTCTGGCGTTACCAACAAGAGAAGTATGGGAAGGTTCTGGCGTTACCAACAATAGAGGCAAGGGTGGGTACTGGCGTTACCAACAAGAGAAGTAAGGGAAGGGTTCTGGCGTTACCAACAAGAGATGTAAGGAAGGGTTCTAGCGTTACCAACAGCAGAGATAGGGAGAGAGGGTTCTATTGTTACCAGAAGAAAAGTGGTGGCTTTTGACACTCTCAGCACAGGAATGAAAAAAAAAGATAGTCAAGTCTGAAAGAGAAATATCTGTCACTGGCTTAACTTCCATACAAAATGTATATGGAAATCTCTATAGACAGACTCGCTCTGGACAGGTTCGCTCTGAACAGGTTCGCATTCTACATGTCTCTTAGAATTGATCCCCTTCCCCCCCCAAAAAAAAGAAAAGAAAAACGAAATCCATTTCTTCCCACACCTAGCGCGAGTGAGGCCCGAATGCAGCAGCCTTTAGCCATAAGAGTAGCCCAGATATCAAAACAATATATATATATATATATATATATATATATATATATATATATATATATATATATATATATATATATATATATATATGTACATACACACACACACACACACACACACACACACACACACACACACACACACATACACACACACACACACCACGCCACTCAGCAGAGAACATAGAACGGACGAGACACAAAATAGACCCAAGTGAGTGTCGCTGATGGCGCTCTTCATACAAAACACGCCATCACTTTCCTTGACACAAGGACAAGCAGGGAGTGTGTTCATATATATATATATATATATATATATATATATATATATATATATATATATATATATATATATATATATACACACACACACACACACACACAAGGTCTATATGCCATCAAGAGGCCACGGGTTTGGACAAGCACACCCAAGTTCGACCGTACACCATCACGGTGTGTGGGCAGAGCGTCGCGCCATAAGGTTAGGTGGAGTGACACCGGCTAGGTACAGGGATAGGGAGAGAGCCTGATCAACAGGGGATATATACGGCGCGCGTCACGCAGGTTGCGTATATGTCGCTAGAGCGTCACAGCAGCAGGGTAATTATAAGCAGAGCGTCACGCTAGTAGCATTGGTAGAGTGGCGTTTCCCTATAAGGCAGGCAAAGTAGGTAGGTAGCTAAGGTAGGTAGGTTGGTGTATGGGTAGGTTAGGAAGTTCTTTTGCCCCTGTCATCACCAACTAACCCAGCTAGGAGGAGATCAAAGACCAGATCAAACCGTATCTTCATCAAAGGATAACCATCTTACGCGTTCGACTACGCATATAAGCTATCAACAGTGTGCCAGGTGACTTCACTATATATTTTCACAAGGGTTTTACTTACGAGTAGATAGGAAAATAGTTAAAAAGAAAGGGTACAAATGGTTTTTATATCCCCTCACAGTCTGGTCTACAGGAGGTGAATAGGCCATGTAGGAAGAGAGTGAAGGGGATCGGAGAGAGAAGTGTACCCCAGGGAACTCCACTGTAGAGTTTGAGACAAGAGCCTATCGATATGCACTGCAAATAGGCAATAGAAAACGGTGCAAGTTAAGCATTTCTTATTGAATCCCCTAACTCAGTTATTTTTTTTTCCAAATTACATGTATGAATAGCTATTAATCTCTACATGATAAAAGTTTAAACTTATATAAGTCACAAACGAAGACTAGGACAAAACAAACGTTGAATACATGAAGCGTTGTGACTCGGTTCTTCGCGATGTTTCGAACAAAATTCATATAATGGTTGTGGTTCTTTAGTATACGTATATGACTGATTATTTAGCCTCAAATCCAATTTACCGGGGCTCCTGCAACTTCAGTGTTGCACTGCATCCAGTAGCAGTGGTAGGGTGAACTCCTCTGGAGTAAGACGTTCCTCGACAAGACTGTACTCTCGCCCGCCAACGAAGGGGACTCTTCTTCCCCCGCGGCTTACCCCAACCACATGATGCTGGCAACGTCCGGTAAAGCCTGCATGTTGTTACGCCGCGGGTGAAAAATCACTTCCAAGGTTGTATCATTTGGGTACATTCTTGACGAAGAACTTCACAATCCAAAGAAGTTTATATATTTCCCTGCTGCTGATTGCAGAGTAGCATTGAAGATGCAGTAACCCCTGGATGAATGGTCGTAAGGTTAGTGTACCATAGGAGAGAGAGGGGAAGACTTAATGATATAGTTTTCACATGTTAAGGTTATTTTGGCAATATTTTGTGAGTGGAACTCGAAGGGGGTGTTTAGCTTTCATAGATTGACAGAAAGCTTTCAACAGAATTAGAGGAAATATGCTCTGAAGGACATTACAAGACCTTCACCATGGAATAGCTATGATATTAATGG